>NC_057799.1:506365215-506365485 GCF_018294505.1 Triticum aestivum
GCCCATCTCCGCCGTTCCCCGCCGCCGGCGCCTCCTCCCCGACCCGCAGCGCCTCTCCCTCCTCTCCACGCCGGCCGCCGCCTCTTCTCCGGCGAGGAGCTCCGGCCAGCGCGCCTCGAGCCGGCCCGAACCCTAGATCCACCGGAGGTTGACTTTCTTCCCCCCCCCCGAAATCCTCCAAGTCTCGAGAATTTTACAATATATGGCTCTATTCATTGCATCATAACTCTCTGTATACTGCTCTGTTTTGCGTGCATGATATATCGAAAT
>NC_057799.1:506365561-506372622 GCF_018294505.1 Triticum aestivum
CGGCCCGAACCCTAGATCCACCGGAGGTTGACTTTCTTCCCCCCCCCCGAAATCCTCCAAGTCCCGAGAATTTTACAATATATGGCTCTGTTCATTGCATCATAACTCTCTGTATACTGCTCCGTTTTGCGTGCATGATATATCAAAATGTTCGTCTCGAGATGCTCTTCATTTTGTTCCATTATGCCATGTTCACTTGAGTCCATCTTGATGCCGAAATCTCTGATGCAAGAGTGCTATATGCTGTTATCTGTTGTTACTTATCAGAACTTGGTGTTTTGTTATTTTTGTTGCAATTGAAGTGTGCATCTTATGGGCATGATCTCTACATGTGTTTTGATATATGCCATGCCATATTTACAGAAGTGTATGCCATGTATTTTTGTGATCTATGTGGTGACTAGCACAAGCATGCAAACTAGGCTTCTTGATGTTTCTGTTTTCAGGGACTTAGAATTTTGCAAAGTCTGTGACTGCTGTTATTTTGTTGCCATGTATCCATGTGCCTACAGAAAGATCCATGCTCCTTTTGGTGATGTTCAGTAAGGATATTTTGTAGATATAGTTGTGCTCTATCCATCCATTCCCATGTTTGCAATTATGGAGTGCCATAGCACGTCTTAATCTTGCTCTACTTTTGCTATAATATGTTCCTGACAGATTGTTTACGTGTTATTCAATTTTGCCAAGCTTGTTGTAGTTGATCCTTTCATGTAATATATTTTATCTTGCCATGGTTAGCTTCATAAACATGCAATTTTGCTGTAGGTATGCTTTTTTTGTCATGCATTGCTTTGTGGTGAGTGAATCAAGCTCACCAAGGTGCCTTCAAAATACTGTTTCTGCCATGCTCTGTTTTCTGCTAAGTTTGAAACCTGTTAACGAAACTTGCTATGTTTACATGGGTGCCATCATATCTTCTCATCCTTTTTGGCTCATGGTCAGTAAGGGACTTTTGTTTTATGCATTTAGTAGATTCATGCCATGCCTTGTTTTGCTATGTTAAGTTCCTGTAGCATGTTGGTTGCTTGCTCTGAACATCGCTACCTGATGCTGTTTCAGCCATGTCCAGTATTTTCTCTAAGTCTGTTAACCTGATATCTTTTGCACTTTTGCCATGCTTGTTCGAACCTGTTATTTTGTGATCTATCCGTAGCTCAGTGTTCATCTTTTGTCAAGCATCTCCTGTAGATTACTGTCATATGCTTTGTTGCTATGTTGGAATGCTGTAGCATAGTTACTTGTTGCATTCTAAGTGCTATCGTGCTGTTAATCGCAGATTCGTGTCATTCTTGTTTTGCTTGCCATTTGCAAACCGTGCATCCGTTTCCGGTGATCTTTATATCGATTTCGACCGAAATCATCTCATCTTTCCAGTGGCATACTTGGTTTTCCAAGTTACTGCTTTGTTCATCCTTTTTCTTCCGGAGCACGCATACGCATCGCATATCATATCTCGCATATCATTCATGTATTGCATCATGTTGCTTGTGCATTTCCCGTGATTGATTGTGGTTCCATTGTTTGTGTTCTTGCTGTGGGTAGAGCCGGGAGACGAGTTCGTGAACGAGGAACCTGTTGAGTACGCTTACGAGGATCAAGCTTTCGACAACTCTGAGAACCTTGCAGGCAAGATGACCAGACCCTCGAAATCACTTCTATCTTTGCTTTGCTAGTTGTTCGCTCTATTGCCATGCTGCGCTACCTACCACTTGCTATATCATGTCTCCCATATTACCATGCCAAGCCTCTCACCATCCTTTCCTAGCAAACCGTTGTTTGGCTAAGTTACCGCTTTTGCTCAGCCCTTCTTATAGCGTTGCTAGTTGCAGGTGAAGTTGAAGTTGGTTTCATGTTGGAACATGGATATTTTTGGCATATCACAATATCTCATACTTAATTAATGCATCTATATATTTGGTAAAGGGTGGAAGGCTCGGCCTTATGCCTGGTGTTTTGTTCCACTCTTGCCGCCCTAGTTTCCGTCAAACCGTTGTTATGTTCCTTGAGTTTGCGTTCCTTACGTGGTTGGGTGATTTATGGGACCCCCTTGACAGTTCGCCTTGAATAAAACTCCTCCAGCAAGGCCCAACCTTGATTTTACCATTTGACCACCTACCACCTACACTTCCCTTGGGTTTTCGCGAGCCCGAGGGTCATCTTTATTTTAGACCCCCACGGGCCAGTGCTCCTTCGAGTGTTGGTTCCCATCGAGCTGCCTGCGGGGCCACCTTGGGGAAACTTGAGGGCTAGTTTTACTCGTAGCTAGTATCATCCGGTGTTGCCCTGAGAATGAGATATGTGCAGCTCCTATCGGGATTTGTCGGCACATCGGGCGGCTTTGCTGGTCTTGTTTTACCATTGTCGAAATGTCTTGTAAACCGGGATTCCGAGACTGATCGGGTCTTTCCGGGAGAAGGTTTATCCTTCGTTGACCGTGAGAGCTTATAATGGGCTAAGTTGGGACACCCCTGCAGGGTATTATCTTTCGAAAGCCGTGCCCGCGGTTATGAGGCAGATGGGAATTTGTTAATGTCCGGTTGTAGAGAACTTGTCACTTGACCCAATTAAAATACATCAACTGTGTGTGTAGCTGTGATGGTCTCTTCTCGGCGGAGTCCGGGAAGTGAACACGGTTTGAGTTATGCATGAGCGTAAGTAGTTTCAGGATCACTTCTTGATCACTTCTAGTTTCGCGACCGTTGCGTTGCTTCTCTTCTCGCTCTCATTTGCGTATGTTAGCCACCATATAGGCTTAGTGCCTGTTGCAGCTCCACCTCATTACACCATCCTTTCCTATAAGCTTAAATAGTCTTGATCTTGCGGGTGTGAGATTGCTGAGTCCTCGTGACTCACAGATTCTACCAAAACAGTTGCAGGTGCCGACGATGCCAGCGCAGGTGACGCAACCGAGCTCAAGTGGGAGTTCGACGAGGAACATGGTCGTTACTATGTTTCTTTTCCTGATGATCAGTAGTGGAGCCCAGTTGGGACGATAGGGGATCTAGCATTTGGGGTTATCTTATTTTCATTTGGATCTTGACCGTAGTCGGCCTATGTGTGGATTTTTGGATGATGTATGATTATATTTATGTATTGTGTGAAGTGGCGATTGTAAGCCAACTCTCGTTATCCCATTCTTGTTCATTACATGTGATTGTGTGAAGATGACCCTTCTTGTGACAAAACCACAATGCGGTTATGCCTCTAAGTCGTGCCTCGACACGTGGGAGATATAGCCGCATCGTGGGCGTTACAAGTTGGTAATCAGAGCCATCCGCGACTTAGGAGCCCCCTGCTTGATCGAATCGCTGGCGTTGTTGAGTCTAGAACAAAAATGTTTTGAGTCTTAGGATTATATATATCGGAGAGTAGGATTCTTTTTACTCCTCAGTCCCTTCGTCGCTCTGGTGAGGCCTCCTGACGTAGAAGTTTTGACTTCCCTCTCCTCAAATTTCACTAATTTTTTTTTAGGATCACGCGGGTATCTTGGAATCGTTCCGATGGTTTTGTGACGAGAACATTGTACTTGGTGCCTCCTGACATTTAGGGGTTGTGGCAGTGTCCCGGGGAGTTGAGCTCCGAGGTGTTGTCGTCACTATTATCATTGCAGTTCTGGAATACCTGAGTTTCGCCGACATCGAAAATCTCTTTTATGCAGTTGTTCGGGAGATCACCTCGACGCCACCCGGTACTGGGGCGGGAGTTCAGGAGTATTGCCATAACTCGTATAACGGATGCTTTTCGAAGGTTGAGGTACACGATTTCCGAAGGTTTCTTGGTTATGTGTTGACGGATGGATACAGCTGGATCTAGGGATTGCTAGTTTGGGTGATATATTTTGTGTCCCCTGTATCCCCAATACCAGATTGCATAACCAGAAAGTTTTGGGAGTTTATAGGTGGGATTCAAGTAGCTCTTAGCATTTCTTCCCGCAGATATTTGGTTTGTGATTGGGTAATCCTTACCACTTATTTATTCCACTCGTACCTTGTTATTTTATTCATCAATCTCTTATCAAGTGACTTCTCACCTTATGGAAGTGTGATGATTTACTATGGAATTCATTCGTTCATCCTCGTTCGAATGTTTATTGTGAAGACTATATGTTGCAATTTCTATCCGTTGATTCAACTTGTCTATTTCTCTATCAAGATGCTAACGGATGTCACCCTCTTCAGGATGGCTCCGCCAACGCTCAGAATCCGGAACGCAATGAAGGGAGTCAGGCAAACATTTCGAGAACATACACAAAGTCCCAGCTATGGACCTAGTGCATCATCATAACCGAGGTCTCTTGCATTTCCCTACAAGTAATTGGATCTCATATGGAGATGTTTAGTGAAGTAGAATGGAAAAAATCGAATGCAACTACACAAGAACTAGTCTGTAACTGTCGTTCGGAATCAGTTTTGCTTAGTGTTAACTGAAACATGGATATCTGACTCATACGGAGTCCATTTTGGCTCCACAAGTAGTCAAATGTTTGTGATGACCAGATGCTTCAAAGGATTCTTTCATAGGGAACTTTTGGAGAACTTTCCTTATGGAGTTCGTTCAGAAACTTGTATAGAAACTTTCTTAATTAGCACTCGACAAACGCATTTCGAGAACATACACAAAGTCCCAGCTATGGACCTAGTGCATCATCATAAACGAGGTCTCTTGCATTTCCCTACAAGTAATTGGATCTCATATGGAGATGTTTAGTGAATTAGAATGGAAAAAATCAAATGCAACTACACCAGAACTAGTCTGTAACTGTCGGTCGGAATCAGTTTTGCGCAGTGTTAACTGAAACATGGATATCTGACTCATACGGAGTCCGTTTTGGCTCCACAAGTCGTCAAAACGTTTGTGACGACCAGATGCTTCAAAAAATTCTTTCATAGGGAACTTTTGGAGACCTTTTCTTAAGGAGTTCGTTCAGAAACTTGTATCGAAACTTTCTTAATGAGCACTCGACAAACACATTTCCAGAACCTACACAAAGTCCCAGCTATGGACCTAGGGCATAATCATAACTGAGGTCTCTTGCATTTCCCTACAAGTAATTGGATCTCATATGGAGATGTTTAGTGAAGTAGAATGGAAAAAATCGAATGCAACTACACAAGAACTAGTCTGTAACTGTCGTCCGGAATCAGTTTTGCGCAGTGGTAACTGAAACAGGGATATCTGACTCATACGGAGTCCGTTTTGGCACCACAAGTAGTCAAAACGTTCGTGACGACCAGATGCTTCAAAGGATTCTTGCATAGGGTACTTTTGGAGAAATTTTTCTTAAGAAGTTCGTTCAGAAACTTGAATAGAAACTTTCTTAATGAGCAGTCGACAAACGCATTTCGAGGACATACACAAAGTCCCAGCTATGGACCTAGTGCATCATCATAACCGAGGTATCTTGCATTTCCCTACAAGTAATTGGATCTCATATGGAGATGTTTAGCGAATTAGAATGGAAAATATTGAATGCAACTACACAAGAACTAGTCTCTAACTATCGTTCGGAATCAGTTTTGCGCAGTGTTAACTGAAACATGGATATCTGACTCATACGGAGTTTGTATTGGCTCCACAAGTAGTCCAAATGTTTGTGACGACCAGATGCTTCAAAGGATTCTTTCATAGGGAACTTTTGGAGTACTTTTATTAAGGAGTTCGTTCAGAAACTTGTATAGAAACTTTCTTAATGAGCATTCGACAAACGCATTTCAAGAACGTACACAAAGTCCCAGCTATGGACCTAGTGGATCATCATAACCGAGGTCTCTTGCATTTCCCTACAAGTAATTTGATCTCATATGGAGATGTTTAGTGAAGTAGAATGGAAAATATCGAATGCAACTACACAAGAACTAGTCCGTAACTGTCGTTCGGAATCTGTTTTGCGCAGTGTTAACTGAAACATGGATATCTGACTCATACGGAGTCCGTTTTGGCACCACAAGTAGTCAAAACGTTTGTGACGACCAGATGCTTCGAAAAATTCTTTCATAGGGAACTTTTGGATAACATTTTCTTAACGAGTTGGCTCCGAAACTTGAATAGAAACTTTCTTTATGAGTACTCGACAAACGCATTTCGAGAACATACACAAAGTCCCGGCTATGGACCTAGTGCATCATCATAACTGAGGTCTCTTGCATTTCCCTACAAGTAAATGGATCTCATATGGAGATGTTTAGTGAAGTAGAATGGAAAAAATCGAATGCAACTACACAAGAACTAGTCTGTAACTGTCGTTCGGAATCAATTTTGCGCAGTGTTAACGGAAACATGGATATCTGACTCATACGGAGTCCGTTTTGGATCCACAAGTAGTCAAAACGTTTGTGAAGACCAGATGCTTCAAAGAATTCTTTCATAGGGAACTTTTGGAGAACTTTTCTTAAGGAGTTCGTTCAGAAACTTGTATAGAAACTTTCTTAATGAGCACTCGACAAACGCATTTCGAGAACATACACAAAGTCCCAGCTATGGACCTAGTGCATCATCATAAACGAGGTCTCTTGCATTTCCCTACAAGTAATCGGATCTCATATGGAGATGGTTAGTGAAGTAGAATGGAAAAAAATCGAATGCAACTACACAAGAACTAGTCTGTAACTGTCGTTCGGAATAAGTTTTGCGCAGTGTTAACTGAAACAAGGATATCTGACTCATACGGAGCCCGTTTTGGCTCCACAAGTAGTCAAAACGTTTGTGACGACAAGATGTTTCAAAGGATTCTTTCAAAGGGGACTTTTGGAGAACTTTTCTTCAGGAGTTCGTTCAGAAACTTGTATAGAAACTTTCTTAATGAGCACTCGACAAACGCATTTCGAGAACATACACAAAGTCCTAGCTATGGACCTAGTGCATCATCATAACCGAGGTCTCTTGCATTTTGCTACAAGTAATTGGATATCATATGGAGATGTTTAGTGAAGTAGAATGGAAAAAATCGAATGCAACTACACAAGAACTAGTTTGTAACTGTCGTTCGGAATCAATTTTGCGCAGTGTTAACTGAAACATGGATATCTGACTCATACGGAGTCCGTTTTGGCTCCACAAGT
>NC_057799.1:506372788-506386905 GCF_018294505.1 Triticum aestivum
ACAAGTAGTCAAAACGTTTGTGACGACCAGATGCTTCGAAGGATTCTTTAATAGGGAACTTTTGGAGAACTTTTCTTAATGAGTTCGTTCAGAAACTTATATAGAAACTTTCTTAATGAGCACTCGACAAACGCATTTCGAGAACATACACAAAGTCCCAGCTATGGACCTAGTGCATCATCATAACTGAGGTCTCTTGCATTTCCCTACAAGTAATTGGATCCCATATGGAGATGTTTAGTGAAGTAGAATGGAAAAGATTGAATGCAACTACACAAGAACTAGTCTGTAACTGTCGTTCGGAATCAGTTTTGCGCAGTGTTAACTGAACATGGATATCAGACTCATACGGAGTCCGTTTTGGCTCCACAAGTAGTCAAAACGTTTGTGATGACCAGATGCTTCGAAGGATTCTTTCATAGGGAACTTTTGGAGAACTTTTCTTAAGGAGTTCGTTCAGAAACTTGTATAGAAACTTTCTTAATGAGCACTCGACAAACGCATTTCGAGAACATACACAAAGTCCTAGCTATGGACCTAGTGCATCATCATAGCTGAGGTCTTTTGGATTTCCCTACAAGTAATTGGATCTCATCTGGAGATCCAATGTGAAGTAGAATGGAAAAAATCGAATGCAACTACACAAGAGCTAGTCTCTAACTGTCGTTCGGAATCAGTTTTGCGCAGTGTTAACTGAAACATGGATATCTGACTCATACGGAGTCTATTTTGGATCCACAAGTAGTCAAAACGTTTGTGACGACCAGATGCTTCAAAGGATTCTTTCATATGGAACTTTTGAGAACTTTTCTTAAGGAGTTCGTTCAGAAACTTGTATAGAAACTTTCTTAATGAGCACTCGACAAACGCATTTCAAGAACATACACAAAGTCCCGACTGTGGACCTAGTGCATCATCATAACCGAGGTCTCTTGCATTTCCCTACAAGTAATTGGATCTCATATGGAGATTTTTAGTGAAGTAGAATGGAAAAAATCAAATGCAACTACACAAGAACTAGTCTGTAACTGTCGTTCGGAATCAGTTTTGCGCAGTGTTAGCTGAAACATGGATATCTGACTCATACGGAGTCCGATTTGGCTCCACAAGTAGTCAAAACGTTTGCGACGACCAGATGCTTCAAAGGATTCTTTCATAGGGAACTTTTGGAGAACTTTTCTTAAGGATTTCGGTCAGAAACTTGTATAGAAACTTTCTTAATGAGCACTCGACAAACGCATTTCGAGAACATACACAAAGTCCCAGCAATGGACCTAGTGCATGATCATAACCGAGGTCTCTTGCATTTCCCTACAAGTAATTGGATCTCATATGGAGATGTTTAGTGAAGTACAATGGAAAAAATCGAGTGCAACTACACAAGAACTAGTCTGTAACTATCGTTCGGAATCAGTTTTGCGCAGTGTTAACTGAAACATGGATATCTTACTCATACGGAGTCTGTTTTGGCTCCACAAGTAGTCAAAACATTTGTGACGACCAGATGCTTCGAAGGATTCTTTCATAGGGAACTTTTGGAGAAATTTTCTTAAGGAGTTCGTTCAGAAACTTGTATAGAAACTTTCTTAATGAGCACTCGACAAACGCATTTCGAGAACATACACAAAGGCCCAGCTATGGACCTAGTGCATCATCATAACTAAGGTCTCTTGCATTTCCCTGCAGGTAATTGGATCTAAAATGGAGATGTTTAGTGAAGTAGAATGGAAAAAACGAATGCAACTACACAAGAACTAGTCTGTAACTGGTGTTCGGAATCAGTTTTGCGCAGAGTTAACTGAAACATTGATATCTGACTCATACGTAGTCTGTTTTGGCTCCACAAGTAGTCAAAACATTTGTGACGACCAGATGCTTCGAAGGATTCTTTCATAAGGAACTTTTAGAGAACTTTTCTCAAGGAGTCCGTTCAGAAACTTGTATAGAAACTTTCTTAATGAGCACTCGACAAACGCATTTCGAGAACATCCACAAAGTCCCAGCTATGGACCTAGTGCATCATTATAACTGAGGTCTCTTGCATTTCCCTACAAGTAATTGGATCTCATATGGAGATGTTTAGTGAAGTAGAATGGAAAAAATCGAATGCAACTACACAAGAACTAGTCTGTAACTGTCGTTCGGAATCAGTTTTGCGCAGTGTTAACTGAAACATGGATATCTGACTCATACGGAGTCCGTTTTGGCTCCACAAGTAGTCAAAACGTTTGTGACGACTAGATGCTTCAAAGGATTCTTTCATAGGGAAATTTTGGAGAAGTTTACTTAAGGAGTTCATTCAGAAACTTGTATAGAAACTTTCTTAATGAGTACTTGACAAACGTATTTCGAGAACATACACAAAGTCCCAGCTATGGACCTAGTGCATCATCATAACTGAGGTCTCTTGCATTTCCCTACAAGTAATTGGATCTCATATGGAGATGTTTAGTGAAGTAGAATGGAAAAAATCTAATGCAACTACACCAGAACTAGTTTGTAACTGTCGTTCGGAATCAGTTTTGCGCAGTGTTAACTGAAACATGGATATCTGACTTATACGGAGTCCGTTTTGGCTCCACAAGTAGTCAATACGTTTGCGACGACCAGATGCTTCAAATTATTCTTTCATAGGGTACTTTTGGATAACTTTTCTTAAGGAGTTCGTTCAGAAACTTGTATAGAAACTTTCTTAATGAGCACTCGACAAACGCATTTCGAGAACATACACAAAGTCCCAGCTATGGACCTAGTGCATCATCATAACCGAGGTCTCTTGCATTTCCCTACAAGTAATTGGATCTCATATGGAGATGTTTAGTGAAGTAGAATGGAAAAACTCGAATGCAACTACACAAGAACTAGTCTATAAATGTCTTTCGGAATTAGTTTGGCAAAGTGTTAATTGAAACATGTATATCTGACTCATACGCAATCTATTTTGGCTCCACAAGTAGTCAAAACGTTTGTGACGACCAGATGCTTCAAAGGGGACTTTTGGAGAACTTTTCTTAAGGAGTTCGTTCAGAAACTTGTATAGAAACTTTCTTAATGAGCACTCGACAAACGCATTTCGAGAACATACACAAAGTCCCAGCTATGGACCTAGTGCATCATCATAACCGAGGTCTCTTGCATTTCCCTACAAGTAATCGGATCTCATATGGAGATGGTTAGTGAAGTAGAATGGAAAAAAATCGAATGCAACTACACAAGAACTAGTCTGTAACTGTCGTTCGGAATCAGTTTTGCGCAGTGTTAACTGAAACAAGGATATCTGACTCATATGGAGCCCGTTTTGGCTCCACAAGTAGTCAAAACGTTTGTGACGACAAGATGTTTCAAAGGATTTTTTCAAAGAGGACTTTTGGCGAACTTTTCTTCAGGAGTTCGTTCAGAAACTTGTATAGAAACTTTCTTAATGAGCACTCGACAAACGCATTTCGAGAACATACACAAAGTCCTAGCTATGGACCTAGTGCATCATCATAACCGAGGTCTCTTGCATTTTGCTACAAGTAATTGGATATCATATGGAGATGTTTAGTGAAGTAGAATGGAAAAAATCGAATGCAACTACACAAGAACTAGTTTGTAACTGTCGTTCGGAATCAATTTTGCGCAGTGTTAACTGAAACATGGATATCTGACTCATACGGAGTCCGTTTTGGCTCCACAAGTTGTCAAAACGTTTGTGACGACCAGATGCTTCGAAGGATTCTTTCATAGGGAACTTTTGGAGAACTTTTCTTAATGAGTTCGTTCAGAAACTTATATAGAAACTTTCTTAATGAGCACTCGACAAACGCATTTTGAGAACATACACAAAGTCCCAGCTATGGACCTAGTGCATCATCATAACTGAGGTCTCTTGCATTTCCCTACATATAATTGGATCCCATATGAAGATGTTTAGTGAAGTAGAATGGAAAAGATTGAATGCAACTACACAAGAACTAGTCTGTAACTGTCGTTCGGAATCAGTTTTGCGCAGTGTTAACTGAACATGGATATCTGACTCATACGGAGTCCGTTTTGGATCCACAAGTAGTCAAAACGTTTGTGATGACCAGATGCTTCGAAGGATTCTTTCATAGGGAACTTTTGGAGAACTTTTCTTAAGGAGTTCGTTCAGAAACTTGTATAGAAACTTTCTTAATGAGCACTCGACAAACGCATTTCGAGAACATACACAAAGTCCTAGCTATGGACCTAGTGCATCATCATAGCTGAGGTCTTTTGCATTTCCCTACAAGTAATTGGATCTCATCTGGAGATCCAATGTGAAGTAGAATGGAAAAAATCGAATGCAACTACACAACAGCTAGTCTCTAACTGTCGTTCGGAATCAGTTTTGCGCAGTGTTAACTGAAACATGGATATCTGACTCATACGGAGTCTATTTTGGATCCTAAAGTAGTCAAAACGTTTGTGACGACCAGATGCTTCAAAGGATTCTTTCATATGGAACTTTTGAGAACTTTTCTTAAGGAGTTCGTTCAGAAACTTGTATAGAAACTTTCTTAATGAGCACTCGACAAACGCATTTCAAGAACATACACAAAGTCCCGACTGTGGACCTAGTGCATCATCATAACCGAGGTCTCTTGCATTTCCCTACAAGTAATTGGATCTCATATGGAGATGTTTAGTGAAGTAGAATGGAAAAAAATCAAATGCAACTACACAAGAACTAGTTTTTAACTGTCGTTCGGAATCAGTTTTGCGCAGTGTTAGCTGAAACATGGATATCTGACTCATACGGAGTCCGATTTGGCTCCACAAGTAGTCAAAACGTTTGCGACGACCAGATGCTTCAAAGGATTCTTTCATAGGGAACTTTTGGAGAACTTTTCTTAAGGAGTTCGGTCAGAAACTTGTATAGAAACTTTCTTAATTAGCACTCGACAAACGCATTTCGAGAACATACACAAAGTCCCAGCAATGGACCTAGTGCATGATCATAACCGCGGTCTCTTGCATTTCCCTACAAGTAATTGGATCTCATATGGAGATGTTTAGTGAAGTACAATGGAAAAAATCGAGTGCAACTACACAAGAACTAGTCTGTAACTATCGTTCGGAATCAGTTTTGCGCAGTGTTAACTGAAACATGGATATCTTACTCATACGGAGTCCGTTTTGGCTCCACAAGTAGTCAAAACATTTGTGACGACCAGATGCTTCGAAGGATTCTTTCATAGGGAACTTTTGGAGAAATTTTCTTAAGGAGTTCGTTCAGAAACTTGTATAGAAACTTTCTTAATGAGCACTCGACAAACGCATTTCGAGAACATACACAAAGTCCCAGCTATGGACCTAGTGCATCATCATAACTAAGGTCTCTTGCATTTCCCTGCAAGTAATTGGATCTAAAATGGAGATGCTTAGTGAAGTAGAATGGAAAAAACGAATGCAACTACACAAGAACTAGTCTGTAACTGGTGTTCGGAATCAGTTTTGCGCAGAGTTAACTGAAACATTGATATCTGACTCATACGTAGTCTGTTTTGGCTCCACAAGTAGTCAAAACGTTTGTGACGACCAGATGCTTCGAAGGATTCTTTCATAAGGAACTTCTAGAGAACTTTTCTTAAGGAGTCCGTTCAGAAACTTGTATAGAAACTTTCTTAATGAGCACTCGACAAACGCATTTCGAGAACATCCACAAAGTCCCAGCTATGGACCTAGTGCATCATTATAACTGAGGTCTCTTGCATTTCCCTACAAGTAATTGGATCTCATATGGAGATGTTTAGTGAAGTAGAATGGAAAAAATCGAACGCAACTACACAAGAACTAGTCTGTAACTGTCGTTCGGAATCAGTTTTGCGCAGTGTTAACTGAAACATGGATATCTGACTCATACGGAGTCCGTTTTGGCTCCACAAGTAGTCAAAACGTTTGTGACGACTAGAAGCTTCAAAGGATTCTTTCATAGGGAACTTTTGGAGAAGTTTACTTAAGGAGTTCATTCAGAAACTTGTATAGAAACTTTCTTAATGAGTACTCGACAAACGTATTTCGAGAACATACACAAAGTCCCAGCTATGGACCTAGTGCATCATCATAACTGAGGTCTCTTGCATTTCCCTACAAGTAATTGGATCTCATATGGAGATGTTTAGTGAAGTAGAATGGAAAAAAATCTAATGCAACTACACCAGAACTAGTTTGTAACTGTCGTTCGGAATCAGTTTTGCGCAGTGTTAACTGAAACATGGATATCTGACTCATACGGAGTTCGTTTTGGCTCCACAAGTAGTCAATACGTTTGCGACGACCAGATGCTTCAAAGTATTCTTTCATATGGAACTTTTGAGAACTTTTCTTAAGGAGTTCGTTCAGAAACTTGTATAGAAACTTGCTTAATGAGCACTCGACAAACGCATTTCGAGAACGTACACAAAGTCCCAGCTATGGACCTAGTGCATCATCATAACCGAGGTCTCTTGCATTTCCCTACAAGTAATTGGATCTCATATGGAGATGTTTAGTGAAGTAGAATGGAAAAACTCGAATGCAACTACACAAGAACTAGTCTATAAATGTCTTTCGGAATTAGTTTGGCAAAGTGTTAATTGAAACATGTATATCTGACTCATACGCAATCCATTTTGGCTCCACAAGTAGTCAAAACGTTTGTGACGACCAGATGCTTCAAAGGGGACTTTTGGAGAACTTTTCTTAAGGAGTTCGTTCAGAAACTTGTATAGAAACTTTCTTAATGAGCACTCGACAAACGCATTTCGAGAACATACACAAAGTCCCAGCAATGGACCTAGTGCATGATCATAACCGAGGTCTCTTGCATTTCCCTACAAGTAACTGGATCTCATATGGAGATGTTTAGTGAAGTACAATGGAAAAAATCAAGTGCAACTACACAGGAACTAGTCTGTAAGTGTCGTTCGGAATCAGTTTTGCGCAGTGTTAACTGAAACATGGATATCTTACTCATGCGGAGTCAATTTGGCTCCACAATTAGTCAAAACATTTGTGATGACCAGATGCTTCGAAGGATTCTTTCATAGGGAACTTTTGGAGGACTTTTCTTAAGGAGTTCGTTCAGAAACTTGTATAGAAACTTTCTTAATGAGTACTCGACAAACACATTTCGAGAACATACACAAAGTCCCAGCTATGGACCTAGTGCATCATCATAACTGAGGTCTCTTGCATTTCCCTACAAGTAATTGGATCTCATATGGAGATGTTTAGTGAAGTAGAATGGAAAAAATCTAATGCAACTACACAAGAACTAGTCTGTAACTGTCGTGCGGAATCAGTTTTGCGCAGTGTTAACTGAAACATGGATATCTGACTCATACGGAGTTCGTTTTGGCTCCACAAGTATTCAAAACGTTTGTGATGACTAGATGCTTCAAAGGATCCTTTCATAGGGAACTTTTGGAGAACTTTTCTTAAGGAGTTCGTCTAGAAACTTTTATACAAACTTTCTTAATGAGCACTCGACAAACGCATTTCGAGAACATACACAAAGTCCCAGCTACGGACCTAGTGCATCATCATAACCGAGGTCTCTTGCATTTCCCTACAAGTAATCGGATCTCATATCGAGATATTTAGTGAAGTAGAAGGGAAAAAATCGAATGCAACTACACAAGAACTAGTCTGTAACTGTCGTTCGGAATCAGTTTTGCGCAGTCTTAACTGAAACATAGATATCAGACTCATACGGAGCCCGTTTTGGCTCCACAAGTAGTCAAAACGTTTGTGACGACCAGATACTTCAAAGGATTCTTTCATATGGAACTTTTGGACTATTTTCTTAAGGAGTTCGTGCAGAAACTTGTATAGAAACTTTCTTAATGAGCACTCGACAAACGCATTTCGGGAACGTACACAAAGTCCCAGCTATGGACCTAGTGGATCATCATAAATGAGGTCTCTTGCATTTCCCTACAAGTAATTGGATCTCATATGGAGATGTTTAGTAAAGTAGAATGGAAAAAATCGAATGCAACTACACAAGAACTAGTCTGTAACTGTCGTTCGGAATCAGTTTTGCGCAGTGTTAACTGAAACATGGATATCTGACTCATACGCAGTCCGTTTTGGCTCCACAAGTAGTCAAAACGTTTGTGCCGACCAGATGCTTCGAAGGATTCTTTCATAGGGAACTTTTGGAGGACTTTTCTTCAGGAGTTCGTTCAGAAACTTGTATAGAAACTTTCTTAATGAGTACTCGACAAACGCATTTCGAGAACATACACAAAGTCCCAGCTATGGACCTAGTGCATCATCATAACTGAGGTCTCTTGCATTTTCCTACAAGTAATTGGATCTCATATGGAGATGTTTAGTGAAGTAGAATGGAAAAAATCTAATGCAACTACACAAGAACTAGTCTGTAACTGTCGTTCGGAATCAGTTTTGCGCAGTGTTAACTGAAACATGGATATCTGACTCATACAGAGTCCGTTTTGGCTCCACAAGTAGTGAAAACGTTTGTGATGACTAGATGCTTCAAAGGATCCTTTCATAGGGAACTTTTGGAGAACTTTTCTTAAGGAGTTCGTTTAGAAACTTGTATACAAACTTTCTTAATGAGCACTCGACAAACGCATTTTGAGAACATACACAAAGTCCCAGCTATGGACCTAGTGCATCATCATAACCGAGGTCTCTTGCATTTCCCTACAAGTAATTGGATCTCATATGGAGATGTTTAGTGAAGTAGAATGGAAAAAATCGAATGCAACTACACAAGAACTAGTCTGTAACTGTCGTTCGGAATCAGTTTTGCGCAGTCTTAACTGAAACATGGATATCAGACTCATACGGAGCCCGTTTTGGCTCCACAAGTAGTCAAAACGTTTGTGACGACCAGATACTTCAAAGTATTCTTTCATATGGAACTTTTGGACAATTTTCTTAAGGAGTTCATTCAGAAACTTGTATAGAAACTTTCTTAATGAGCAGTCGACAAACGCATTTCGGGAACGTACACAAAGTCCCAGCTATGGACCTAGTGCATCATCATAAATGAGGTCCCTTGCATTTCCCAACAAGTAATTGGATCTCATATGGAGATGTTTAGTAAAGTAGAATGGAAAAAATCGAATGCAACTACACAAGAACTAGTCTGTAACTGTCGTTCGGAATCAGTTTTGCGCCGTGCTAACTGAAACATGGATATCTGACTCATACGCAGTCCGTTTTGGCTCCACAAGTAGTCAAAACGTTTGTACCGACCAGATGCTTCGAAGGATTCTTTCATAGGGAACTTTTGGAGAACTTTTCTTAAGGAGTTCGTTCAGAAACTTGTATAGAAACTTTCTGAATGAGCACTTGACAAACGCATTTCGAGAACATACACAAAGTCCCAGCTATGGACCAAGTGCATCATCATAACCGAGGTCTCTTGCATTTCCCTACAAGTAATTGGATCTCATATGGAGATGTTTAGTGAAGTAGAATGGAAAAAATCGAATGCAATTACACATGAACTAGTCTGTAACTGTTATAAAGAATCAGTTTTGTGCAGTGTTAACTGAAACATGGATATCTGACTCATACGGAGTCTGTTTTGGCTCCACAAGTAGTCAAAACATTTGTGACGAGCAGATGCTTCGAAGGATTCTTTCATAGGGAACTTTTGGAGAACTTTTCTTAAGGAGTTCGTTCAGAAACTTGTATAGAAACTTTCTTAATGAGCACTCGACAAACGCATTTCGAGAACATACACAAAGTCCCAGCTATGGACCTAGTGCATCATCATAACCGAGGTATCTTGCATTTCCCTACAAGTAATCGGATCTCATATCGAGATGTTTAGTGAAGTAGAATGGAAAAAGTCGAATGCAACTACACAAGAACTAGTCTGTAACTGCCGTTCGGAATCAGTTTTGCGCAGTGTTAACTGAAACATGGATATCAGACACATACGGAGCCCGTTTTGGCTCCACAAGTAGTCAAAACGTTTGTGACGACTAGATACTTCAAAGGATTCTTTCATATGGAACTTTTGGATTGTTCTATTAAGGGGTTCGTTCAGAAACTTGTATAGAAACTTTCTTAATGAGCACTCGACAAACGCATTTCGGGAACGTACATAATGTCCCAGCTATGGACCTAGTGCATCATCATAACTGAGGTCTCTTGCATTTCCCTACAAGTAATTGAATCTCATATGGAGATGTTTAGTGAAGTAGAATAAAAAAATCGAATGCAACTAAACAAGAACTAGTCTGTAACTGTCGTTCGGAATCAGTTTTGCGCGGTGTTAACTGAAACATGGATATCTGACTCATACGCAGTCCGTTTTGGCTCCACAAGTAGTCAAAACGTTTGTGACAACCAGATGCATCGAAGGATTCTTTCATAGGGAACTTTTGGAGAACTTTTCTTAAGGAGTTCGTTCAGAAAATTGTATAGAAACTTTCTTAATGAGCACTTGACAAACGCATTTCGAGAACATACACAAAGTCCCAGCTATGGACCAAGTGCATCATCATAACCGAGGTCTCTTGCATTTCCCTGCAAGTAATTGGATCTCATGGAGATGTTTAGTGAAGTAGAATGGAAAAATTTCGAATCCAACTACACAAGAACTAGTCTGTAACTATCGTTCGGAATCAGTTTTGCGCAGTGTTAACTGAAACATGGATATCTGACTCATACGGAGTCCGTTTTGGCTCCACAAGTAGTCAAAACGTTTGTACCGACTAGATGCTTTGAAGGATTATTTCATAGGGAGCTTTTCGAGAACTTTTCTTAAGGAGTTCGTTCAGAAACTTGTATAGAAACTTTCTTAATGAGCACTCGACAAACGCATTTCGAGAACATACACAAAGTCCCAGCTATGGACCTAGTGCATCATCATAAATGAGGTATCTTGCATTTCCCTACTAGTAATTGGATCTCATATGGAGATGTTTAGTGAAGTAAAATGGAAAAAACCGAATGCAACTACACAAGAACTAGTCTGTAACTGTCGTTCGGAATCAGTTTTGCGCAGTGTTAACTGAAACATGGATATCTGACTCATACGGAGTCCATTTCGGATCCACAAGTAGTCAAAACGTTTGTGACGACCAAATGCTTCAAAGGATTCTTTCATATGGAACTTTTGGAGGACTTTTCTTAAGGAGTTCGTTCAGAAACTTGTATAGAAACTTTCTTAATGAGCACTTGACAAACGCATTTCGAGAACTTACACAAAGTCCCAGCTATGGACCTAGTGCACCATCATAACCGAGGTCTCTTGCATTTCCCTACAAGTAATTGGATCTCATATCGAGATGTTTAGTGAAGTAGAATGGAAAAAATCAAATGCAACTACACAAGAACTAGTCTGTAACTGTCGTTCGGAATCAGGTTTGCGTAGTGTTAACTGAAACATGGATATCTGACTCATACGGAGTCCGTTTTGGCTCCACAAGTAGTCAAAACATTTCCGACGACCAGATGCTTCAAAGGATTCTTTCATAGGAAACTTTTGGAGAACTTTTCTTAAGGAGTTCGTTCAGAAACTTGTATAGAAACTTTATTAATGAGCACTCGACAAACGCATTTCGAGAACATACACAAAGTCCCAGCTATGGACCTAGTGCATCATCATAACCGAGGTCTCTTGCATTTCCCTACAAGTAATTGGATCTCATATGGAGATTTTTATTTAAGTAGAATGGAAAAAATCGAATGCAACTACACAAGAACTAGTCTGTAAATGTCGTTCGGAATTAGTTTTGCGCAGTGTTAACTGAAACATGGATATCTGACTCATACGCAGTCCGTTTTGGCTCCACAAGTAGTCAAAACGTTTGTGACGACCAGATGCTTCAAAAGATTCTTTCAAAGGGGACTTTTGGAGAACTTTTCTTAAGGAGTTCGTTCAGAAACTTGTATAGAAACTTTCTTAATGAGCACTCGACAAAAGCATTTCGAGAATATACACAAAGTCCCAGCTATGGACCTAGTGCATCATCATAAGCGAGGTCTCTTGCATTTCCCTACAAGTAATTGGATCTCATATGGAGATGTTTAGTGAAGTAGAAGGGAAAAAATCGAATGCAACTACACAAGAACTAGTCTGTAACTGTCGTTCGGAATCAGTTTTGCCCAGTGTTAACTGAAACATGGATATCTTACTCATACGGAGTCCGGTTTCGCTCCACAAGTAGTAAAAACGTTTGTGACGAGTAGATGCATCGAAGGATTCTTTCATAGGGAACTTTTGGAGAAATTTTCTTCCGGACATTGTTCAGAAACTTGTATAGAAACTTTCTTAATGAGCACTCGACAAACGCATTTCGAGAACATACACAAAGTCCCAGCTATGGACCTAGTGCATCATCATAACTGAGGTCTCTTGCATTTCCCTGCAAGTAATTGGATCTCATATGGAGATGTTTAGTGAAGTAGAATGGAAAAAACGAATGCAACTACAAAAGAACTAGTGTGTAGCTGTCGTTCGGAATCAGTTTTGCGCAGTGTTAACTGAAACATGGATATCTGACTCATACGGAGTCCGTTTTGTCTCCACAAGTAGTCAAAACGTTTGTGACGACCAGATGCTTCGAAGGATTCTTCCATAGGGAACTTTTGGAGAAGTTTTCTTAAGGAGTTCGTTCAGAAACTTGTATAGAAACTTTATTAATGAGCACTCGACAAACGCATTTCGAGAACATACACAAAGTCCCAGCTATGGACCTAGTGCATCATCATAACTGAGGTATCTTGCATTTCCCTACTAGTAATTGGATCTCATATGGAGATGTTTAGTGAAGTAAAATGGAAAAAACCGAATGCAACTACACAAGAACTAGTCGGTAACTGTCGTTCGGAATCAGTTTTGCGCAGTGTTAACTGAAACATGGATATCTGACTCATACGGAGTCCATTTCGGATCCACAAGTAGTCAAAACGTTTGTGACGACCAAATGCTACAAAGGATTCTTTCATATGGAACTTTTGGAGGACTTTTCTTAAGGAGTTCGTTCAGAAACTTGTATATAAACTTTTTTAATGAGCACTCGACAAACGCATTTCGAGAACATACACAAAGTCCCAGCTGTGGACCTAGTGCACCATCATAACCGAGGTCTCTTGCATTTCCCTACAAGTAATTGGATCTCATATCGAGATGTTTAGTGAAGTAGAATGGAAAAAATCAAATGACACTACACAAGAACTAGTCTGTAACTGTCGTTCGGAATCAGGTTTGCGCAGTGTTAACTGAAACATGGATAACTGACTCATACGGAGTCCGTTTTGGCTCCACAAGTAGTCAAAACGTTTGCGACGACCAGATGCTTCAAAGGATTCTTTCATAGGGAACTTTTGGAGAACTTTTCTTAAGGAGTTCGTTCAGAAACTTGTATAGAAACTTTATTAATGAGCACTCGACAAACGCATTTCGAGAACATACACAAAGTCCCAGCTATGGACCTAGTGCATCATCATAACCGAGGTCTCTTGCATTTCCCTACAAGTAATTGGATCTCATATGGAGATTTTTATTTAAGTACAATGGAAAAAATCGAATGCAACTACACAAGAACTACTCTGTAAATGTCGTTCGGAATTAGTTTTGCGCAGTGTTAACTGAAACATGGATATCTGACTCATACGCAGTCCATTTTGGCTCCACAAGTAGTCAAAACGTTTGTGACGACCAGATGCTTCAAAAGATTCTTTAAAAGGGGACGTTTGGAGAACTTTTCTTAAGGAGTTCGTTCAGAAACTTGTATAGAAACTTTCTTAATGAGCACTCGACAAAAGCATTTCGAGAATATACACAAAGTCCCAGCTATGGACCTAGTGCATCATCATAAGCGAGGTCTCTTGCATTTCCCTACAAGTAATTGGATCTCATATGGAGATGTTTAGTGAAGTAGAATGGAAAAAATCGAATGCAACTACACAAGAACTAGTCTGTAACTGTCGTTCGGAATCAGTTTTGCCCAGTGTTAACTGAAACATGGATATCTTACTCATACGGAGTCCGTTTTGGCTCCACAAGTAGTCAAAACGTTTGTGACGAGTAGATGCATCGAAGGATTCTTTCATAGGGAACTTTTGGAGAAATTTTCTTCCGGACTTTGTTCAGAAACTTGTATAGAAACTTTCTTAATGAGCACTCGACAAAC
>NC_057799.1:506386915-506396410 GCF_018294505.1 Triticum aestivum
GTGCATCATCATAACTGAGGTCTCTTGCATTTCCCTGCAAGTAATTGGATCTCATATGGAGATGTTTAGTGAAGTAGAATGGAAAAAACGAATGCAACTACAAAAGAACTAGTGTGTAGCTGTCGTTCGGAATCAGTTTTGCGCAGTGTTAACTGAAACATGGATATCTGACTCATACGGAGTCCGTTTTGGCTCCAAAAGTAGTCAAAACGTTTGTGACGACCAGATGCTTCAAAGGATTCTTTCATAGGGAACTTTTGGAGAACTTTTCTTAAGGAGTTCGTTCAGAAACTTGTATAGAAACTTTCTTAATGAGCACTCGACAAACGCATTTCGAGAACATACACAAAGTCCCAGCTATGGACCTAGTGTATCGTCATTACCGAGGTCTCTTGCATTTCCCAACAAGTAATCGGATCTCATATGGAGATGTTTAGTGAAGTAGAATGGAAAAAATCGAATGCAACTACACAAGAAGTAGTCTGTAACTGTCGTTCGGAATCAGTTTTGCGCAGTGTTAACTGAAACATGGATATCTGACTCATACGGAGTCCGTTTTGGCTCCACAAGTAGTCAAAACGTTTGTGACGACCAGATGCTTCGAAGGATTCTTTCAGAGGGAGCTTTTGGAGAACTTTTCTTAAGGAGTTCGTTCAGAAACTTGTATAGAAACTTTCTTAAGGAGCACTCGACAAACACATTTCGAGAACATACACAAAGTCCCAGCTATGGACCTAGTGCATCATTATAACCGAGGTCTGTTGCATTTCCCTACAAGTAATCGGAACTTATATGGAGATGTTTAGTGAAGTAGAATGGAAAAAATCGAATGCAACTACACAAAACTAGTCTGTAACTGTTGTTCAGAATCAGTTTTGCGCAGTGTTAACTGAAACATGGATATCTGACTCATACGCAGTCCGTTTTGGCTCCACAAGTAGTCAAAACATTTGTGACGACCAGATGATTTGAAGGATTCTTTCAGAGGGAACTTTTCGAGAACTTTTCTTAAGGAGTTCGTTCAGAAACTTGTATAGAAACTTTCTTAATGAGCACTCGACAAACGCATTTCGGGAACGTACACAAAGTCCTAGCTATGGACCTACTGCATCATCATAACCGAGGTCTCTTGCATTTCCCTACAAGTAATTGGATCTCATATGGAGATGTTTAGTGAAGTATAATGGAAAAAATCGAATGCAACTACACAAGAACTAGTGTGTAACTGTCGTTCGAAATCAGTTTTGCGCAGTGTTAACTGAAACATGCATATCTGACTCATACGGAGTCCGTTTTGGCTCCACAAGTAGTCAAAACGTTTGTGATGACCAGATGCTTCAAAGTATTATTTCATAGAGAACTTTTGGAGAACTTTTCTTAAGGAGTTCGTTCAGAAACTTGTATAGAAACTTTTTTAATGAGCACTCGACAAACGCATTTTGAGAACATACACAAAGTCCCAGCTATGGACCTAGTGCATCATCATAACTGAGGTCTCTTGCATTTCCCTACAAGTAATTGGGTCTCATATGGAGATGTTTAGTGAAGTAGAATGGAAAAAATTGAATGCAACTACACAAGAACTATTCTGTAACTGTCGTTCGGAATCAGTTTTGCGCAGTGTTAACTGAAACATGGATATCAGACTCATACGGCCCGTATAAGGCCAATCGATCATACTGCCCGTATAAGGCCCATTGATGATACGACCCATAGAAGGCCCATTGTTTCTACGGCCCGTAGAAGGCCCACTGTTTCTACAGCCCGTAGGAGGCCCAGTGTCACTGCAGTAAATATTAGCCCATGGTTATTGTGGCCTAGTTTTAAAAAATAGGTTATTGCAGCCACAAGCAAACCGCGGAAAAAGAACTCAATGACTACAAGCAAACAAATAAATAAGACAACAAGGAAATAAATAAGCAAGCAACTTACGCTAGGCTATCACGGCTATCACACATATTACATCCACTGGGCATCAAAGTTCGCCACGAGTGCAAATAAACGCGCCGACAAAATAATATACAAAACTGAGAGCACTTCAGAAGGCACTAGGCCTGGCCACGTCGGGCCCCCCAAACAGCTGAAGAAGCTGAGTAGACCTCAGTTGTGTCAACAATAGATGCATCAACACTAGATTTAAGGCATGATGGTGCGCACGGCAGTCCTCTGACATCTTCATTGCATCTTTGACTTCAAGTCCACAGAGGTTGTCTCACACGTGCTGGTGAGTAGCTTCAACTCACTGTCTTCATCAAGACAGGACCTTGGGGTCATCTCGCTGTCCTCAAGATGGTTTGGCTCACTATCTTCCCTAAAGTTCTGCCTGGCGTAAGAGATGCGAGTCTGAAAGAGAAACAAGGAGACACGTAACAGGTTTCACAATTATATAAGCAAATAAATGGATCTGTTCTGCATAAGGAACATGTTTTTACAACTACAATTTGAAACTGGTAGTTGTTGCAAACATCCAATCAGATGTAAATAGCAAAGCAAACAGCAGTGGAGGAAATGATGCCTATCCAAATCTATACTAGAACAAAGTTTGAAGGCTTGAGAAGGATGAACTTACATTACATGTTAACACAGGCTGGACAAAGCCCTTCTCCATGTTGATGGAAGGATAATTCAATAAATTCCCCAAAGAAAATTCTTTATAAGCGTTGCCATTATTCTACATTTTGCAAAGAGTAAATATAGATGAAATAATATTGGAAGAAACAGAGGATAATGAAGCTCAGGTGCAGACTGATGATACATAATCAAATAGGAATTAATTAAGTACAGCGTTACAAGGCAAAAGGGAGAGAGGTACTAACAAGAGCAATGCAGAGCCCATTATTGTTTTGAGATCGTATGATCCTTTGAGCAAGGAGATTCATCTGAAATTAGTTTTCATACAAGAGAGAAGGTAAGGCACAAGCAGAAATTTAGGAGTTCAAATTTTGAATTGATATCATAGACAGTACCTGACGCTGGGCTCCCAGCAGTTCTAATAGGGGTTTGGCCACTGGAGTAGGGGTAAAGTGTGGTACAGTTGGGCCTGTTTTTTCTGTGGCTGCTGATCTATCTGATTTAACATGTATCACTACCTTTTCCAAATACCTAGTTTGTACTCCTTGAGGATCTGCACTCACCCTCTTCCTTTTGGACATCTATTACGAAAGAACAACATTTGACTGGAAAAACATAGTGTGACGACACATGGAATAGGTACAGAAAATGGGTAGGTATGGCATATACTCATATATGATGCTTAAACTAAGCAGATGGTGTAACAAAGTAGAAGTAATGCAAGAGGTCAGATGCAAAATATGTGCGACCAATACAACTTTGCAAAGTTAGAGCAAGCACCTTGATGGGTGAATAAGATAGGCCATCCTCCACCATGCCAAGTTTGTTAGCCAGTGGATCGTTCCGCAATATTCCTCTCGTGCGCCCATTCTCATATTCATTTTGATAATGTTCAATATCTGACATGCATGAAAACATAAAAACAAGTGAGATTTTCTTTGTAATGCAGAAGTGATTCTAATCCAATATTGCCTCCCTGTAAACCCCTTTGTGCTATCTCTGCAATTCTTTTAAAAGATGCCATGCATGCTGTAATTTGTTGTGTGCATTAATATAATGTGGCCTACTACTCAAAATATGAGAGCTCCAGAAGTGATGACACTTCGCAGATGATAGCTTCAACATATAGTAAAGAAGAACAAGTCGACCTGACCTGACAGATTCAAAATATACTAAGGGAGAACAACTCGACCTGACCAGTCGACCGCAAGAGAAGAGTATCATCTTAAAGAAGAGCAGAAGAGCAAGCAGATTGAAGATATTAGAAGTCTTTCAATACAATGTCGGTTGGCCACCCATGATGAACCAGAGCGCACAGAGAAATACTATTCTTTCCGGTCTCTCCATATGTGGCTCACATGCATTTTGAAACTAAAGTAGGAACATTTAGCTAACCAATTAAAAATCTCTCAGTTTTACTAATATCAGCAATAATATCATATATGAATTTGTACAACTAAGCTTGTTTAGCTCGATGAGTGGAGCAGTGCTATTACGACACGAACCACGTAGGCTGATTGTGGTCATCATAAAACGGGGAAAACATAAGCATGATGAGTACAGTGTTGACCGTGGCAGTGGGATGGCAGATCTGAAGCTGCAAACTACACAAAGGGTAGTTAGCAACCGATGTTTGCTTTGAAATAACAACTAAGATTTGGTATGGATAAGAAAGTACGGTCAACAAGTGACAAAGAAATGCAATTATGCTGTCTCTCTATATGTCGCGACATGCATTTGGAAACTCAAGTGGGACCTTTAGCTAACCAATTAAATGTGTCGGTTAACTAATATCAGTATCATATCACAATCATATTTGAACAACTAAGATTTCGAATTCTGTGTGTTGTGTTGTTTAGCTTGAAGGGTGGAGTAATGCTAGTACGACAGAAAGCACCTACGCAGATCATAGTAGAGTAGATAAAAGGGGAAAACCCTAAGCATCAAGAGAAAAATCAGGAAAGTGGAACTAGCTGGACCAGTGGGTGGCGCACATGCTTTTCGAAACAAATATAGGAACATTAGGTGACCAATTAAATGTTCTCTGTTTTAGTGATATGAGCATCATATCAGATTCGTATTTCAACACGTAAGCTTTGGGTTGAGGTCTTGAGGAGCAGTGCTAGCACGACACGAAGCACCTACGATGATGGTAGTGAATATAAAGGGGGGAAACCATAAGCTTTACGAGTATAGTGCCTGTGCCATGGCGGATCTGAAGGTGCAAACCGGACAAAGCTACTTCGCAACCAATGTTTGCTTTCAACTAGCCACTACGATTTGGTATGGACAAGAAAAGTACAGTAAACAAATTACGATCTATTTTCCGGGTGAGATCAATAACTTAAGCACATATGGAAGAGTACCACCTCTCTTGCGACGCCGTGTAGGCCTATGCTGATACATTGAGGGTGCTGTGGGTGTGATGGCTGTCGACGGCGGGGAAGAAGACTTTAGAAGGCAGACGGCTGGGTCGGGGGATATATCCTGTTGCCGTGGACGAGGCGGTCGTAGGAGCAGCAACGACAAGGTGGACGACGGCGCCGATGAAGCGAGAGGAGGGGATGAAAGGATCCTGGTCCAACGCCGTGGATGAGAGACGTCCATCTCTTGCAGTGGACGACGGGGTAGGGGTAGCGGCTCCGGCAAGGTGGAGGATGGGGTGGCGGACGGAGGAGGCTGGTCGCAGTGCGGAGGTTGTCGTGCCGCCGGTGGTGTATGAATGGGGAAATGGAGGGTAGGGGGGATCTCAAACTTTGGGACGCGCTTCTCTGAAATGGGGGAAAGTTACGAACTTATCCCCCGTTTAAAATTTCGGACATCGCGTCGGTTGGGGATAGGACGGTAATCTCGCATCTCCCAAATATTTGCCGGTAACTATTTCGGGCGAGGAGAGGGTGTTTTGCCGCCGACGGTTGGCGCCCACGGTGTATGTATGGGCCTGACAAGTAGGGCGGTTGTGTCACGTCTGATGGAAGTTACACATCTGCCCCTATTTAAAATATTAGCCTACATCGATTTCAGACGAGGAGAGTTTGTTTTGCCGCCCACCGTGTATGAATGGGGAAATGGAGGAAGAGACACATGTCTTTCGGACGAGCTTGAATCAAATGTGTTTTGCCGCCCACGTTTGGCGCCCACCGTGTCTGAATGGGCTCAGAGGCCGTCGTGTCACGTCTGATTGAAGTTACTAGTCTACCCCTATCGACAGCAGTGTAAATCCGGTCGATAAGGATGTCAAGTGTCAGGGGTAGACAGTAATTTCCATCTCGCAAACACTTGCTTCGGGCAGCCCACAAATTATAGTGGGTGTTTAGCCGCTTCATTCAAAACTTGGGAGAATTAGCATTCACGTTTGCCCTGGGACCTGGCAAACTAAATTCAAATCCAATTTGTATTCGATTATGAATATCCACAGATAATTATATGTTTTGTTATTTATTTCTTCAAAAGCACAACAAAGATTTATTCCACCTTTATATATGATTACGATTTAGAAATGCCATGATCTTCGAATTCAGTAGGTTGGATACACTCTGAGTCAAACAGTTATTTCATCCAATACAATATGCTCACACGAAAAACAGTTCACCTTATGTCAATCATACAAGTACCGAGGATTACCTCGCCTAAAAAATTCGGATCATTACAACACATGGACAACATAGGGGGTCTTGCAACATAATCCATTCAGAGACATGACACAACATGCAAGTACAATAATCTAATGACAATTTCAACTGGTATCTAAAGAAGAACCGGGATTACCTTGGGCTTCAGATAGCAGAAACAGCAGGACCTCCTCCGTCTTCAAATGCAACATTCTTACTTCCTCCAATTCTTGGGTTGCTTGCATAATGCGTGTCGCTAATTCCATAATTTCCAGCCTCAAGATAAAGATTACCTCATTCATGGCAGCCACACCATCTCTTTCTGCCTCTAGTAGAGCCTCAAGCACTATAATATCTGTGCTCAGACTGCTCTCCGGCGGTGTTGCCTCTGAACTGCTACCATCTGGTGACATGGATGGCGCACTGCTTCCACAAATAGATTCTGGGGTTGTACATTGTGTCCTAGTGTGAACGGCATCCTGAAAGGTTTCTGCTGGACATCAGTAAGAGATAGTTATCGTATGATCCAGGCAGTAAGCTTACATGGTAAACGACGGACGAATTATTGCGGAGCATGGCAAACTATATTTAAATGGTTCGAAGCAGCATCAGCCGAAAAGAAATTAAAATGGTAAGATGAAACTAGGGATGTAAGTGGCAAATAAACGACATCCGCCAGTCCCATCTAGTTAGTTTTTGCTACCTCCCTAGTTCA
Source organism: Triticum aestivum (assembly GCF_018294505.1). Taxonomy (NCBI): domain Eukaryota; kingdom Viridiplantae; phylum Streptophyta; class Magnoliopsida; order Poales; family Poaceae; genus Triticum; species Triticum aestivum. The sequence goes on from NC_057799.1 coordinate 506,393,813, forward strand.
TTTTCCTCAAAAAACAAAAACTCTTTTGAACTATCATACCACTAGTGGACTTTAATTGGGATTAAACGGGACCCAGTTGACATCCCTAGTTGAAAGGGAGTGTACAACCGCTATATTTAAGTTGCCAAGGCATCTAAGCAGTTGAAATAATCTGAGAAAGCACTAAACAGTGTGGCCTCATATAAACTACGAAGACAGTCTTGTGATGAAGTTGAGAGGAAAAGTTAAGGACTCAAATGAAATAGGCATGCATTTCTTTACGATAGTACAGCAGGCACTGCTGACATATTGGCCAACTCAGGTATAGCGTAACAACAAATAAGCATTCGAATCAAGCAATACAGCAAAGCAGACAACGGAACTATTTGTAATTCGGTAGGATTACACGTTGAGGGCACAAGCCAAGAAAGCAGCCCACTCGCATTACATTTCACATGTACTAAAACACACTGGCTTACCATATGTTGCTGTGAAGCCTAGCTGTTGTTGCAATGTTCTTTGAAGATATCGTCAGCATCCCGTGGTTGCAAATCTAGTTGTTGTAGTTTATTCTGCACCATCTATTTAGGTAAAATTAATTTTAATCGCATGCACTGGTCCGAATTGATCATCAATGGTTCATCTAAACTAATGAAAGAAGGTTGTGTGCATACACGACAATATATCTGCTTCCCTCTATTTTTATGCTTGTTCGAGGTGCCAGCCCCAAAAGAACAAATATTTTGCTTGATGGGGTTGGCAGCTCCATAATTAATAGAAGCATCAAATTAGTCATGCAACTTGGGAAGATCAAGAACACACAAACAAGTAATGAACAGAGGCTCAGAGCAGTGATGTAATAGCTAGCATCAGAAAATGTAGGGTAAAACAAACAAAAAGCAGCGGAACCACATGCTAGTTTGTTGATGTGTAATTAAGCATAGAGAACATTAAGCAGTCTGATGGAACCAACAGATGGCATTAGAACAAAACTAAAGCATATTAACTATATGTGCACTGGTATGTAATTTAGCACATGTAACATGTTCACTGCCAGAAGTATGGCCCTATAGGTGCAAGCAGAATAATGCGTCTCATGAAAAACTGAATGATGCCCTGAAGAAATTCAAAGGTGCGGTGCTTATGCTAGGAAAGTGAACGTAGGCGCCGGCCGTTGGATAATAGTACCTGATTCTCGGCGGCGTATGGGTATCGTTGTCATACTTGATAGCTAAGGATCGTCGATGGTGCTCGTGTTGCGGTTGAGTTTGGGCCGGATGTCGCCGTCGCTGAAGTGGCTCCGGTGCTACGGTTGCGGCGCCTGTCGACATACAAGAAAGCTCATCTGTGGTAAGTGAACAGTTGCACGATAAAGAGAAAAACCGAAGGAGTACAAATCGAAATAACCTGATGATGCTGCGGCATCGATAAAGCAGGGCCGGTGGAGTTGAATATGGCATCCGTGGAGCGGGTCCGGTGCAGTGGACGAAGGCTTCGGCGGGCGCGTTGTACAGTGCTTTCGGTGAGGCGGATCTATTGCGGCGGACGAGGGCTTGTATGAAGGGCCAGCGAAGGGCCGAACGAGGGAGTCAGTGAAGGGCCTACGCCATGGTGGACGAGGGTGCCGGTTAAGCAGATCCGGTGCGGTGGACCATGATGGCGGTCAAGGAGATCTGGAGCGGTGGACAAGCCAGTCGCTGAAGCGGCTCCAGTGAAGTGGTGAGTTGGCAGTTGGGGGTTCCAAGGTGCGGAAGGTAGATCCGGCGGGGTGTGAGGTCCACTGCTGCGGCGGAGGACTAGATTCGGTGGCTTGCCGTGGTTGGGGGGTCGGGGAGGGGCTCTGGGGAAGAATGTTGGGGGAAAAGAGGGGAAAACAATGGAGTTACCAAAGCAGCCCTTTTCCGTTCATGTGGCAGGGGTAAAACAGGAATATCGCAGGGCTAAACTTTCGGGCGCGTGATATTTCGATGTGAGCGGGAAGTTTGAAAGCTTTTGGCGCCTAAATTTATAAGTATTATGCTCTCGTACGGCTGACTATGATATCATGGCCGACAATTTGTTTGTTTTGCACGCAAAAAAAAATGTGCAAGTTTTGAAAATCAATGTCTCCAACTCGAAACTTAGATTGTCCATTCAATTCAAATATGGATCATTGAGCTACTACAAGCAAATACCATCATACGGTCCAATTCAAATGAAATTCCAAATGTGTTTATCCTAAATATGATGACAAAAGCAAAAATGTGTATGTGTATGAATAAAGTGGATGATTATAAAGTTTGAACATGCCTGTATGTGTATATCTCTAGGTTTGATATATGAATTGAAATCACGAAATCCTGGCTTTAAAAATGTACCTCCGTTTAAATGAATTACAAAAGCTAATGATGGAGTCGAATTCCAAAATTCCAATCATAGGTTTGTAATTCTGGTACATCAAGGTATATCACGCATGTTCAAAAGTATCGTTATCTCATAGTACAAACTGTGAAACAAATTGATCAACCATGAGTGCACAATATCTCAATTACGCTAAAGTCCCTCAAATATAGACACCTCACTCTTTATCTGAAGTCAACCCCCCCCCCCCACCACCACACACACACACACACACACATA
>NC_057799.1:506396699-506397636 GCF_018294505.1 Triticum aestivum
CTTACCCAAGCACACGCACTATGTAGAGTGTATATTTCCCATACACACAAAACGTCGCCCCAAACGTCTATCTCCCTAGTCATGTGGTTCTCGCGCACTCACCTCACACACCACCCCCACTGCAAACAAGCACACTTTGTCTCCTTGTGCACCACTCTCCTCTTTCTATCTCTCCCACATGCGGACCCGCCTGTAACATCCAAAATTTTCAATTTGGTATGTTATACATAGATCATTATTGCATATCATATTTTATTGCATTTCGACAAATCCTCGATAAATCCTAAGCAACTCAAGGACCCTCGGAGAGAGTTGGGGATTTTCCCGAAATTTTCATATTTGATTTTCATAAAAAAATAAAACGAGGATTTTTGTTTTAATTATTTTTCTCTCCGGAAAAATATTTCATTAAAAATAAATGAGAGGAGAAAATATGACTTCTCCAAAACAATTGAAATATTGGAGGAAAAGTGTTAAAATCATTTATTGGATTTTATTCGGAGTTTTGTTTGCAATTTTAATTGCATTAAAAAAATATTGCATGTTTTCAAAAATTTATTTTGTGTCAAAACAATGTTCACCCTGTTCTAAATATTCTAACTAGACGGGGAAAATTTGTTTTATATTTTTTGGATTTTTATTTATTTTTCTACGAATTTTACGACGAAACGTTTAAAAAAAACCGCACGGCGCCCGACCGGGCTGAAGCCCAGCAGAGCCGCCGGCCCGCCACCCCGTCGTCCTCCCCGCGTACGCCTCGCCGCCGCTCGCCGAGTCCGGCTCGAGCACGGGAGCACCCCGCCGCCTTGCTCCCTCCTCCAAGCCGCCACCCCCCCTCTTATAGCCACCGCCCCCCCTCTTCTCACCCCGCCGCCGCCCGCACCTGCCCCGCACCCCGCCGCCGGAGCCGAAGCTCGAGGCCGCCACCGCTCGCCAA
>NC_057799.1:506397646-506405056 GCF_018294505.1 Triticum aestivum
CTTGTTACTTCGAATCGCTAGGTTTCGCAGATCATCAGCAAGGCAAGTAACACTTTGATCATACCCTTCCATACCCAGTTTTTATTGCATTAGATCTATTCCTCAAACATTGCATGATTAGGATCTAATTAAATTGTGGGTATTGGGATGTAGTTGAGGTAGTACCTATTACCTGTTCTTTTATCAAACCCTTGGGAGTTACTTCTACGTTGCTATTATATTGCCATGCTATGCTCGTAGACGTGGATTGGGTTTGAGAGATTTCCATGACAGATGTGAGATTGTTAATAATGGTTTACTTAAGGTGGCAACTAAAACTCACATCTGGGTGGATTGAGGTACCTGGGTATTCCAGGATTGCCTGTTTTTCTTTTGGACCGCCACCCAGGTTCAAAGGGATCATGAGATTATTCATGCTAGAAACTTCCGTGTGCAGCCACAAGCTATTATGGGCTCTAGCATAGTTGACTAAGTTGTGTGAACTCTTACAGTGGTAGACTAGCAGATGTAGGGGAAAGTAGGTGTAACTGTCTACCCATACGTAAGGTGCAAACACTTTTGAAAGACTGTGTCTCGGTCATCCGTTACTCAAACACCAGGTAGTGCGAGTAATCCAACGGAGGAGATCGAGTCTTGTGGGGAAAAGTGCACAAACCTCTGCAGAGTGTACAAACTAATCATGGTTAGCCGTGTCCCCGGTTATGGACAATTTGAGTATCTAGTACTTGGATTATCATGTGAATCTCATCACCATGTTACTTTTTAATTAATTTTGCTGGGTTAATGATGATTTTTAATTGGGATTGAGATGCTGTCAACCATATCAATGTTTAACAACCACCATGATAGTTAAATAAAATTTATTCCTTTGCAGTAGGGAAAAATTGGCTTTTCGCAAAAACTTTAACCATAGAGCTTTCCACCAGCCATATATGCATGTAGTATAGCCTTAGTTTTGTTCATTATTCTCTATGTACTTTGCCAGCATATTCTATGTGCTGGCCCGTTTTCGGGCTGCAACGTTTCATGTTGCAGACTTTTCAGACGACGAGTAAGGTGCCTTAGGTCGTGGTCTTATACTCAGTGATGCCGCTGGAGTTGATGGACTCACTTATCTTCTAAGTGTTCCGCTGTTATCGTTTTTAGATGGCCTTAAGCCATATTTATCATACTTATTCTCTTTGGAGATATTCGATGTAATAAGTGTGTGATTGCTACTCTGTTATAAATCCTCCATTTGTACTGTGCGTGTCAGCATTACTGATCCAGGGATGACACTGGTGCACAGCAGCACATACCATTTGAGGTCTGGTCTCTACAAAGGTGGTATCAGAGCACACGCTGACTGTAGGACACGACCATTAAGCTTAAGCCCTAGAAAGCTTCTCTCTTCACATTTCTGACCCCTCTCCTTTATCTACTCTTTTAGGAATGGCGGATGCAAGGAGCAAGTTCATGCAACCAGATGAAGACACGCCTTTTGGTCGACACTTGAAGGAAGTCACCAAGTATCTGAACATAGGAATACCAAGCATCACCGGAACCTACAACGCCACATTACCCGAAGAGGAGAGCTGGAAGATTCAAGTTCACATTCCAGGAAGGACGTTTGTGCCAGTTACTGAACCCATAAGATTGGTTTTCGAAGCACCAACCTGGAGTTTAGGGAAGAGCATGGCCGCCCACATCGCCATGGGACGCATTGGAGAAGTCTACCACCAGGAGCTTAAGGATACTATTTATCAGATTTGTGGACGCCGAGACGCGCAATGGGAGATGATCAGAACCAAGAAGGATGGATGAATTGCAGCTTTCATCCAGGAGCAAAACCAACATATCCGTCGCCACGAGAACCAGATGTGCACGGACAAGGAAGAACTGAAGAAGGCATTAACCAAGATCAAGGAGCTGGAGGAAGAACTCAAGGCTACACGCGAGGATTATTTGGAGGAAATCATCGCACTAGTAGGGAAGAATGACGACCTGGAGAAGAAGATTGGAGTATTCATGGGAAATCCAGTGCCAAAAGCAAAGGATGACGAATGCACTTGTCCGGATAACTACATCATCATCGACGACACTGACTCGGAACCAAGTGAAGATGACTTTGTTGACGAAGCTGGAGCAGACATCATGGAGTCTTCAACGGATCAGAATTTCTAGTAGACTACCATATCAGTAGTAGTTTTCCCCCATTTAATAGTATAGTTCAAGCACTTTGTAACGCTAGTTAGATCGATTGTTATGCCTTGTTTGAATTGATTGAGTGATATTGATTGTATTTGTCTCATGAGCATATGGGTAGTGTTTTCCCTCTAGACCTCATTCTATTCTTAACTCTCATATTTTCTAACCTATCAGATGCCTCCGAGACGCGACACCGGATTTGTTTTCCCACCGGAGATCACCCAGTTGATTCAGCAACAGAATGCCCTGATGCAAGTGTTAGTATAGAACCAAGGCAACAACAACAACAACAACAACAACCCACCGCCACCACCACCTGTTGATCACTTAGCCCGTTTCTTGAGGCTAAACCCGCCGGTGTTTTCCAGTAGCACCGAGCCGATTGTTGCAGAAGATTGGCTCCGCAAAGTTGGAAGGGAGTTGACCACTGCCGGATGCACAGATGCGGAAAGAATGCATTTTGCCGCACATCAGCTTGATGGACCCGCAGCATCATGGTGGGAGAATTATACAGCCACGCACCCTATTGACACTGTCACATGGGACCAGTTTCAGCAAGCTTTCCGTACAGCTCATGTTTCAGCAGGAGCTATGGCTATGAAGAAGCGCGAGTTTCGCAACCTACGCCAAGGAGGATGCACCGTAGGCCAGTATGTGGAGGAATTCAGTAAATTAGCACGTTATGCACCAGATGACGTTGCTACAGATGCAACCAAGCAGGAGAAATTTTTGGAAGGACTGAATGATGAACTGAGTATGCAGTTGATGGTAGCAACCTTCAACAACTACCAGGAGCTGGTAGATAGAGCTCTCATGATTGAAGGGAAGCAACAGCAGATTGAAAATCGTAAGAGGAAGTATGGACAAGGGAAGTACAATTCTGGAGCTCAACAGAAACCACGATTTGCCCCGAAGCCGGGAGGACAGTTTCAGCATACCCATGGAGGAGGTAGTTCGCACAACCATAATGGCTCCAAGAATGGTAATGGGAATGGAGGAACCAACGGACAGAACCGCACCAACCCATCTACCCCAGCCAAGAGGGACCTGAGCCAAGTCACTTGCTTTAAGTGCCAGAAGACTGGACTTTATGCAAATGAATGTCCTGAAGCCCAAAATGGAAATGGCAATGGAAGCTCTGGGAAGAAGCCGAACCCGTTCAACAAAGGACACGTGAACCACGTGAGCGTGGAGGAGGTTGAAGCACAGCCTGATGCAGTAATAGGTAAGTTTTTGGTTAAGTCATTTACTGCAACCGTTCTTTTCGATACTGGTGCATCGCATTCATACATATCAAGGGGATTTGTGAATAAGTTTAAGCTGTCCACCAAAGTTCTCAGAACCCCTATGTTAGTAACCTCGCCAGGAGCAGAGTATATGGCAAGCCAAGGATGTTTTCAGATACCATTGGCCATTGGTAGGCATGTTTTCCCCTCAGACCCCATAGTTTTGGAGTCACAAGCTTTGGATGTGATTTTGGGAATGGATTGGCTATCGTTGTATGGAGGAAACATCGATTGTGCCAGCAAGACGATTTTGCTTACCACCCCGGAAGGAAAAAGGATCAAGTATGTATCCCGGCATATGCCGAAGAGGACTTAAGTGAATTCCTTATCAGGAGTTGTACAGGAGGAAGTACGAGTGGTGAAGGATTACCCGGATGTATTTCCAAAAGAGTTGCCAGGCATGCCACCAGATAGAGACATTGAGTTCTTGATTGAACTTTTGCCAGGCACAGGGCCAATATCTAAGAGACCGTGCCGGATGCCCGCAAAAGATTTGGAGGAAATTAAGAAGCAGATCAAGGAGTTACTGGATAAAGGCTATATTCGCCCAAGTTCGTCACCTTGGGGATCACCAGTACTTCTAGTGGAAAAGAAAGATGGATCGCTGAGGATGGTTGTTGATTACCGTGGATTGAATGAAGTAACCATCAAAAACAAGTACCCACTGCCGATGATCAATGATTTGTTTGACCGCCTACAAGGAGCTAAAGTATTTTCCAAGATCGATCTACGATCAGGATACCATCAGTTAAAGATTCAAGAGCAGGATATACCTAAGACGGCTTTTACCACCAGATATGGATTGTATGAGTACACCGTTATGTCATTTGGACTGACTAACGCACCTGCCTATTTCATGAACCTGATGAACAAAGTGTTTATGGAGTTTTTGGATAAGTTCGTTGTGGTGTTCATTGATGATATTTTAGTCTTTTCCAAGAATGAGGAAGAGCATGAGGAGCATTTACGATTGGTACTTGAGAAGCTCAGAGAACATCAGTTATACGCCAAGTTCAGCAAGTGTGAATTTTGGCTGAAGGAAGTTGGATTCCTTGGACATGTTATTTCTGGAGAAGGAATAGCAGTAGACCCTGCCAAGGTTGATACAGTGACAAGTTGGGAATCACCCACGACAGTTGGAGAAATCCGGAGTTTTCTTGGACTTGCAGGATACTACCGGAGATTCATCGAGAATTTCTCGAAGATTGCTAAGCCCATGACTGAGCTATTGAAAAAGGACACCAAATTCAATTGGACTGAGGAATGTGAAGCTAGTTTCCAAGAGTTGAAGAAACGATTGGTTACATCACCAGTGTTGATTCTGCCAGATCAACGCAAGGATTATGAAGTTTATTGTGACGCTTCTCGTCGAGGAATTGGAGCAGTGCTTATGTAGGAAGGAAGAGTTGTGTCATATGCTTCACGACAACTTAAGCCCCATGAGAAGAATTATGCTACGCATGATTTGGAGTTAGCAGCCGTGGTGCATGCGTTGAAGACATGGAGACATTTTCTCATCGGAAACCATTGTGAGGTGTACACGGACCACAAGAGTTTGAAGTATATTTTCACGCAGAAGGAGTTAAACCTCAGACAGAGGAGATGGTTGGAGCTCATTAAGGATTATGATATGAGATTGCATTATCACCCAGGAAAGGCTAACGTAGTAGCAGACGCGTTGAGCCGCAAGAGTCATGTCAACACCCTCATGACAGGAGGTTACCTCAGGAGTTAGCCGAGGACCTTCGCGAGCTATGTTTGGAGATAGTCCCAAGAGGTTATTTAGCGACACTGGAGATTCAGTCTACCTTGATGGATAGGATCAGAGAAGCTCAGAAGACAGACAAGGAGATTGAAGAGATAAAGGAGAAGATGAGCAAAGGAAAAGCCAAGGGATTTCGTGAGGATGAGCACGATACCTTATGGTTTGAGGACCACGTATATGTGCCAAATGATCCGGAGATCAGGAAGTTGATTTTGCAAGAAGCCCATGATTCACCGTACTCGATTCACCCAGGGAATACCAAGATGTATTTGGATCTGAAAAATACTTTCTGGTGGACCGGAATGAAGAAGGATATTGCAGAGTACGTAGCAGTTTGTGATGTATGTCAGAGAGTGAAGGCAGAGCATCAGAAGCCAGCAGGATTGCTACAACCATTGCCGATACCCGAATGGAAGTGGGATAAAATAGGCATGGATTTTATCACAGGATTACCCAGGACTCGTTCAGGCTATGACTCAATATGGGTTGTAGTCGACCGTTTGACGAAAGTGGCTCATTTCATTCCAGTGAAGACCACTTACACCAGTGCTAAGTTGGCAAAGATATACATGACCAGGATCGTATGTTTGCATGGAGTTCCGAGGACCATTGTATCAGACAGAGGAACCCAATTTACCTCGAAGTTTTGGAAGCAGTTACATGAAACATTGGGAACCAGGCTAGAATTTAGTACACCTTTTCACCCACAGACAGATGGACAGACCGAGAGAGTCAACCAGATTTTGGAGGACATGCTGAGAGCTTGTGCGCTAGATTATGGATCTAGTTGGGACGACAATTTGCCATATGCAGAGTTTTCATATAACAACAGTTATCAGACCAGTTTGAAGATAGCCCCTTTCGAAGCTTTGTACGGAAGGAGGTGTAGAACACCGTTGTTATGGGACGAAGTTGGAGACCGTCAGTTGTTTGGACCAGATTTGATTAAGGAGTCTGAACAGAAAGTGAGGTTGATTCGCGATAGGCTCAAGGTAGCCCAGTCCAGGCAGAAGAGTTATGCTGATTCTAAACGAAAGGAGACAGTACACGAAGTCGGAGACCGAGTTTATCTTCGAGTATCACCACTTCGAGGAGTGAAGCGCTTTGGAGTTAAGGGAAAGTTAGCGCCCCGTTTTATCGGACCATACAGAGTTGTGGAACGTATGGGAGAGGTTGCCTACAAGCTGGAATTGCCCGAAGGATTGTCTGGAGTTCATGATGTATTTCACATTTCCTAGTTGAAGAAGTGCCATGCAGAGATGGCTGAGATACCACTGAGAGATACTGTGCCGCTGGAAGCGATTCAGCTGGAAAGTGATTTGACCTATGAGGAAGTTAAGATTCTTGAGTATGCCAGCCGAGTTACCCGCAGTAAGGTTATCAAGTTTTGCAAAGTCCAGTGGAGTCACCACACGGAAGATGAAGCCACCTGGGAGCGAGAGGAAGATCTACGGAAGGACCACTCCCACCTGTTTTCTAGCCAACCCGAATCTCGAGGGCGAGATTCATCTTAAGGGGGGTAGGTTTGTAACATCCCAAATTTTCAATTTGGTATGTTATACATAGATCATCATTGCATATCATATTTTATTGCATTTCGACAAATCCTCGATAAATCCTAAGCAACTCAAGGACCCTCGGAGAGAGTTGGGGATTTTCCCGAAATTTTCATATTTGATTTTCATAAAAAAATAAAACGAGGATTTTGGTTTTAATTATTTTTCTCTCCGGAAAAATATTTCATTAAAAATAAATGAGAGGAGAAAATATGACTTCTCCAAAAGAATTGAAATATTAGAGGAAAAGTGTTAAAATCATTTATTAGATTTTATTCGGAGTTTTGTTTGCAATTTTAATTGCATTAAAAAATATTGCATGTTGTCAAAAATTTATTTTGTGTCAAAAAAATGTTCACCCTGTTCTAAATATTCTAACAAGACGGAGAAAATTTGTTTTATATTTTTTGGATTTTTATTTATTTTTCTATGAATTTTACGGCGGAACATTTAAAAAGAAAAAACCGCGCGGCGCCCGACCGGGCCGAAGCCCAGCCGAGCCGCCGGCCCGCCACCCCGTCGTCCTTCCCGCGTACGCCTCGCCGCCGCTCGCCGAGTCCGGCTCGAGCACGGGAGCACCCCGCCGCCTTGCCCCCTCCTCCAGGCCGCCACCCCC
>NC_057799.1:506405248-506433286 GCF_018294505.1 Triticum aestivum
TTTTCCGGTTTTGTTATTTTGGGAACGTTCACCGACCCGTTCGTTTTAACGAACGCGTTCGTCGGTTTTTCTCTGTTAACGAACGTCCGTTCTTTAACCGTTCGTCCGTTTTTCTTTTTCGCCGGATTTTTCCGCGATTATCTCAGATCTCGATTTCTGATCGAATCTTCGTTTTTGTTTAACTTTTCGCTCGTTTATCGGAATCAGGCGATTCAAGCACCTAGAGTTTCGTCTCGAAATTCTCTTTCCGTTTAACCTACTCCAACAAGTTTTTGCTACTGTAAAATTTGACCTAGATCCAGATTAGTAAATGGAGCTTGTTTCTTTCGCAGTTTGACTTTCGTTGCTTCGTTCGAGTTGATTCTTTTTGCAAACCGGAGTTCTTAAGTTGAACTTTCTGGTTGGATCTTTCATTCGAGTTTTACCTGTGCATTAGATGAGTACTGATTGTTTGCTTGTTTGTTTGCGATAGAGTACCCGGAGTGTGCCACTTGTTACTTCGAATCGCTAGGTTTCGCAGATCATCAGCAAGGCAAGTAACACTTTGATCATACCCTTCCATACCCAGTTTTTATTGCATTAGATCTATTCCTCAAACATTGCATGATTAGGATCTAATTAAATTGTGGGTATTGGGATGTAGTTGAGGTAGTACCTATTACCTGTTCTTTTATCAAACCCTTGGGAGTTACTTCTACGTTGCTATTATATTGCCATGCTATGCTCGTAGACGTGGATTGGGTTTGAGAGATTTCCATGACAGATGTGAGATTGTTAATAATGGTTTACTTAAGGTGGCAACTAAAACTCACATCTGGGTGGATTGAGGTACCTGGGTATTCCAGGATTGCCTGTTTTTCTTTTGGACCGCCACCCAGGTTCAAAGGGATCATGAGATTATTCATGCTAGAAACTTCCGTGTGCAGCCACAAGCTATTATGGGCTCTAGCATAGTTGACTAAGTTGTGTGAACTCTTACAGTGGTAGACTAGCAGATGTAGGGGAAAGTAGGTGTAACTGTCTACCCATACGTAAGGTGCAAACACTTTTGAAAGACTGTGTCTCGGTCATCCGTTACTCAAACACCAGGTAGTGCGAGTAATCCAACGGAGGAGATCGAGTCTTGTGGGGAAAAGTGCACAAACCTCTGCAGAGTGTACAAACTAATCATGGTTAGCCGTGTCCCCGGTTATGGACAATTTGAGTATCTAGTACTTGGATTATCATGTGAATCTCATCACCATGTTACTTTTTAATTAATTTTGCTGGGTTAATGATGATTTTTAATTGGGATTGAGATGCTGTCAACCATCTCAATGTTTAACAACCACCATGATAGTTAAATAAAATTTATTCCTTTGCAGTAGGGAAAAATTGGCTTTTCGCAAAAACTTTAACCATAGAGCTTTCCACCAGCCATATATGCATGTAGTATAGCCTTAGTTTTGTTCATTATTCTCTATGTGTTACTTTGCCAGCATATTCTATGTGCTGACCCGTTTTCGGGCTGCAACGTTTCATGTTGCAGACTTTTCAGACGACGAGTAAGGTGCCTTAGGTCGTGGTCTTATACTCAGTGATGCCGCTGGAGTTGATGGACTCACTTATCTTCCAAGTCTTCCGCTGTTATCGTTTTTAGATGGCCTTAAGCCATATTTATCATACTTATTCTCTTTGGAGATATTCGATGTAATAAGTGTGTGATTGCTACTCTGTTATAAATCCTCCATTTGTACTGTGCGTGTTAGCATTACTGATCCAGGGATGACACTGGTGCACAGCAGCACAGACCATTTGAGGTCTGGTCGCTACACCGCCCCAGCTCCTTCCCTGTATACATATATGTCGTGACTCTGTGCATAGCTCCCTAATGTATAATCGTTCTCGATTTCGCACATTGTTCTCTACACCATCTATTCTAGATCTCTCATGAAGTCCCTATCACACACACGATGACTCGCTTCCCTTGCGTCTCCGTTCATAGGCCAATTTTGGACAACATCAACATTGTCTCCCTATCGATACGCCATTTATGGACACAAACGACCCCTCTCGCCCCCTCTCTTCCTCTCTCTATCTCTCTCTCCATCGCTAGCTCTCTCTTTCTCTCGCTCTCACACCCCTCTCCCACACACACACTCGATGTCTCTTCCAAATAGTCTGCTCCCCCCGCCCGCACCCGTGCTATCTCGCTACTACACATGTCACACCATTCCCCCTTCCCTTATACTAGGTTTACATCATCAATGGTCTCTCTACTCCACATACACTCTCCCCCTCTCACACACAAACGCGTGCACAAACACACACAGACACGCACAAACACCCATTTATCTGGATCCTCATCTCTCCTCATGTCCGCATGTGTATCTCACACACTCACTCTCTAATTATGTATATGTGTCTCCACGTTACACAACACAAAGCCCCATGTACATGTCTCTCTATCCTCCACACACATAGACACAAAGAATTTGTTATCATTGCCTGAGTCTCTAACATATCACACACACACACTGTCTCTCTCTCTCGCAAACACGCTCAACAAGGGTTTCCCCGTGAATAACTTACCGTCTATTCATCAACAGCCGTGGCAGTACGGCGAACACGAGACGTGAAAAAGAATAAATCTACACGTGCTTAGACCACCTAGTATGACTACTAGGACTAGAGCAAGCCAAAAAGCGCGCCGTCGTCACCCCCTCCTTGTCGGCGATGTGAAAATCTTTGTTTTACATAGTCGAGAAGTCATTGTGCTAAGGCCCCACATGCCGAGGCGTTGAATAGAATGTAGATGCTAGTTTACGGAAGCAAGTATCGATAATACGTTTGTATCTCCATACCTATATTTCTTCTCTTTAAAAAACCGAGTTGGTGATGATGGTACGTGTGCCATCTTGCCATATAGACCGTCCGATCTATATCTGACGGATGGAAATTAAACTAAAAGATACCCGCACCCCTCTCCACATTTGCAGACAAGGCCTTCCCTCGTTCATCCTTATCTCCAACAAACCTCATTGTTGAGCAATTAAGAAAGGAAGCCTCTGGAACAAACTGGCCTGGTGGCCGCTGCCGGCGTCGTCAATCCCCATGCCTTCGCTTAGTCCGACCACCAACCACCACCACACCCCACTCCTCTTCACCTTATCTCATATTTCTCGAGATATCATTAGTTTTTACACATGGGATTACTCCCGCAAGGGTCAATCACAACAAGTGTTTTATAAAAAAAATGCATCTTGATGTTCCGTGCAATGCACGGATCTTGCTAGTACTCCTACACAAGACTAAGTTGGTGATGCTAGTGTGTCTGCCATCCGTCATTTCTGACCATTAGATCTACATCTAACGATTGTGAGGTAAGTTGTTGCCTTTTCTCACCAACATCCCACTTGTCTACCAATTTGCAGAAAAACCCATAATTAGTATCTTAAAACCAACCACATCCCTCCCTGACCTCACCAAAACAGCCCAAGGAATATATTCTAATTGAAACATAATATATCTCTAGTGACATATGTATAATAAAATTAGAGTGTTTTGTACCAAGTTTGTGAATAAGTATTATTCTAATTATGATTCGTTGCAACGGACATGAACATTGCTAGTATTTCCAACCATGCATTTTTTCCTAGTATTCCATAGTTTCGAGTTTTCCATCAAGATATTAGTCACTCATGGTTGATATTTACTTTCAATCATGTACACATATGCACTATGTAACTAGCCTTGCTTATTGGCTTCCAAAGCTTAACTTTCACTCCTACTTACAATATGTAGAGTATTTAACAAAAAACTACCACTTTCAACCAGCCCTAGGAAGAATCTATTGTACAAAAACTAGCAAAAACATACCCAAAATTTCTTAATCCACGCCAAAAACTACCTAGTACTTCTACCGATTAGGTTCGTTTAAACCCATTTATGACAGGGTTGGCCCACACGTCCGTGCTGAGAGGCAGCTTAAACCAACACATTTTGTTTGACCATTGACACGAGGGACCCACATCTGACCTTCTATCCTGTTATTCCCCCTCAAATCATTATTTTTCCTGAACATTACTTCAAACAGTACTGATGCGTGTTCGTCGGTGGCGCCGGTGATGAGCGAGTTGGCCGCCGCTTCGCTGGACGGGCCAGACGCCGCGCTGGCCTCCGCACGGGTTGGCAGGCTGGCCCGAGCGTGACTCACGAGCGAGCAAGCCGCCGTGCTGGCCTTCGCTCGAGCCAGATGGCTGGCCTTAGCGCGGCGCGCGCGAGCAAGCCGCCGCGCTGCCGTGCCAATCTAGCTAGCAAACCTTGCAGACAAGCAGCTGGACGGAGCTATCTTGGCTAGCTAGCGGCCGCGAGCGCCGGACGGAGCTGGCATCCGGGCTACCGCAACATGGGCTCCGCACCGCCGGCGGTTTTGACGTCGCCTTCTGCCGGCGGTGGTAGCTGCGTCCCATGGCCGAGGATGACTAGGTGGAGGGGCCGGAGGTAGGAGGTCACTCGAGGATTTTTGTTGGTAAGAGCATGTACAATGGTTGATAAGGTAGTCTTATCTTAAGTCTGCCATGTATGCAAGTGGTAGTAGTTTCTTGGCATTTTAGTGGTTTCTTGCATTATTAGAGCAAGTACAATAGAGCTGAGTCAGCGGGCTATAAGAAATAAACTAGTATATTTCTGCTTAGTTGGAGGAAAGAGAAGAGGAGAGAGAAGGTAAGGGGGCTCTTCATGAAGAGCCAGCTCTAGCACGTGCTCCTAGGCACTTTGTGAGAATGAGAAGTGGGCCACATAATAAAAAAGTAGTACACTCTTTTGATCTATTATTGTACATGTTGGTTATAAGATGGGCTGTAGATGACATGGCACTGGCTTATAGCCAGCAGCTGGCTATACTATTAACCATTAGGGGTTTCTTGTAAGGAACAATGTACGTACTACTAGCGACAAAAGGCGATTCTAGGTTGCGTTGTACTCCAACGAGTACTACTAGTGGTCGCGGGAGTGTATACCTCGTTTTGTGGGTTCGATCCAGGCCGAACGCACGGCGGACTTTTTTTTAAATAGTACTACTACACTTCGCTGCGAGCCAATATTTTACACGGGTAGTTTGAGTTTTGAAGTCAAACGGACGTGCGGCCCCACAATCTGGGTGCACTGGACAACCTAGCCACGTGAACGGGTTTTCCTTCCCAGCATCCCGTGGCTCGCGTGCTCGCCCTAGCCGCACCTCGCTTCCAGCTTCCATCTAGTAGCATATTTAAACTAGCGCCTCACAATTAAGCCCGAGGAGCCGGAAAAGCCTGGCGGGGCATTGGGAACTGTGCAATATGGCTCTGTACGTAAAGTGCTCTACTACTACTCTGTAGCTTGTGGCATTGCACGCATGGACTTCACTCCATTATCGGCTCTACTATAAAAGAAATTCCTCTTGACGTGTTTTTTTGAAATGGAGGCAAAAGCTTTACTTCATCTCATTCATAAAGAAGGAACTACTAACAAAGTTCGACGAGATCCATTACACCTCCACAAATGGAAGCGAAAAGCCTAGTCTCGCTGTATAAAATAACTCAAATGTTCTGCCCCCGCTGTAACCGTCGCTGATAAACAGGCTGCTAGTGTGTGCGTGAGAGGAGCGGCTGAGTAGGCCAGCTACATGAGAGGAGTGGCTGAATAGAGCACCGAGAGTACCCACTAGGCCACTACGCAGGTGTACTTCCCCTGCATTGATAGTACAGCGATGGTTCTAGAGAATAGTAGTACCCTCCACTTCCAACTGTAGCTCCTTGGCCCTGAGATTCAAGAGTTCAAAACTGGTGCACTATACTAGACTAGACTAGAAGTACAGTACATCGCGCTACTAGTTGAGAAAAGTAGTACTAGTACTGCTACAGTACGAGTACGTACTCCTCCGTCACATAATGTAAGACGTTTTTTGACACTAGTTGGCGTGTACAAAAAATGGCAAAAACATACCCAAAATTTCTTAATCCATGCCAAAAACTACTACCTAGTGCCAAAAATTTCTTACTAGTGGTATTATTTACAGTATAATGCAATCCCATAACGTTCCATACTGCTAGTACTAGTAGTAAATAATAGCCTCACCCCTTCGATGAGGAACGATCTACAGTTGGAAGGGACGAGGCCCTGCGGTTACTACGCTCTTATCTCCTCCTCGCCAGTTCCCCTCCCCCCGAAGAGAAGGCAGTTCGTCGCTGCACCCATGGATTCGCCAGGCGGTTCTCCTCGTCGGGGCTGGGAGACCTTGGATGACGATCCTCTGGGAGAAATCGCACGCCGCTCCGACGTCCTCACCGCCGCAAGACTCGGTGCTTCCTGCACCAACTTTTTCAAGACGTTGCTTAAACAGGCTTGGGAAAAGGCCATGCTTGTTGGTCTTCCATGCGTCCTCGAGGAGAAGGTTCTTCTATGGGACAATCCTTCGAACAGTCCAGCGCTCCCTGGCCATGGTTGCACGTTGACTCCGCTAGAGTTGTCGACGTTGAGAGGTTGTCGGATTTTGTCCGATGAGCAGGTCAGTAATGGAGTTTGATCATGTAGTACTTAGTTATTCCATTTCCATCCCGTAATTTCTCCGCTGCCCACCGTCTTATATATAGGTCTGGGTCGGTGCCAATGAAGATTGGCTTGCATACCTCCGGCCGAATACCACCATCATTTTGCACAACATCCACAGCAGTGCGGCCGTTCCGGTAGACCCCTTCTCCACCATTGGGATCGGCCTTCCGGACTGGCTGGGCTTGAATACGTATGATGATGCCTACATGAGATTGAAGAAGATAGCAATTGCGGACCCGCCAACAAAGCGACGCGGCTACGACGATTACTATCTCATCGCGGTGTTCGAAATAAGGATTGCCATCAATGCAAGAGGCAGTAACGGAAGAGGCTGGCGCATGTTGGCGGCGGCAGATTTGTACCCCTACACGTTCGAAGACGCCGTGCGCCATCTAGGCCGCATCTTCGCGGTGACAAGCCAGGGGACTTGTTTCATCTGGTTGCCATCCTACGGTACGGGAGATTACAAATGGAATGCACAAACCATCATTTGCATCCCTAACGGTACTCCATTATTTTGCAGGGACCAGTCATCCCCCGATCAAAATAAGATCGTCGATCCTGGATGTGCATTTGCATCCGCGATTTGGTCTAACCTGGAACCTTGTAGCTGACTTTGGCATATTGGGATCAACTATCTTAGCAGTCGTTACCCATGGTACCACTAATGTGCAACATGGTCACACAATCTACCACGACCAGACCGTCACCATCTACCCAGGTATTCCATTTTTTAACCCTCTCGCCTTCTCTTTCATTGTTGTACTAGTAGTATACTTTGTAGTACTAGTAGGAGTACTTTTTACCTTGGAGGACGCGCATAGCTAGCTAGGCCCTTGAAGACTTGAACCCACTAGCTGCCACCATTTTTGTTTTTCCATGTCTTACTATATCATCCATGTAGCCAAGAGTGGCTATATATAATAAGCCGGTTATTTTACTTCCTCTATACCGGAGTAGTACTATTTGCTGCACAATATTACTGACCGCCATATTTGAGCACAACATTATTATGCATGGACCTTGACTATGTACGTCACCATGTGTCCAGATCTGGGATGCCGCGTGTACCAGATGAACAGCGCCGAGTTCGACCCCCGTGATGCTACGTGGGTGCCGAGGAACACTCTTGGAGAGTACTCGCTTTTCATCGGGGACAGCTACCCCATTGTGAAGTGGATGCCACCTTCCATGCACAACACGGAAGGCCTGCCGTTCATGAAGCATGGTTGTGTCTTCAGTGCGCACCGCCGGATGAACGTCATGCTGGGACACGCTATCCCTGATTTATGCCGCTTCAGCTTGGATGAGTCTCCATCGTGTGGAACCGGACTAGAAAGCTGCGACAATGATTCCCGTTGCCCACCGCTATGGATCGTGCCATCCATGAAGAACACCTGGGACTGGAACCTGGAGGAGGACATGTAGCCCATCTATAACGTGTAAGTGGAGTACGGTAATTGTGAACGGTAGCGTTGTGAATATATGTAGATTAGTCGTGCACAAATTTATCACATGAATTGGAGATGAACTTGTGTGGCATACTGGCATTTGTCCTTTAGAATTTATTACTAGTAAATGTGTTATGTGTACGTGCAACTTGTGTGGTTGTTGCACGGGCTCCAACACGCTCTTTGAGAAAAAAGGTGGCACAGCTTTGGATATACGTGACGTGGCGGCATCATACAGTAGCATCGTTCGCTATAGTTGTAGTACACTCCTACTAGGACGACAACTCCTATAAAACCTTGCGGTTGGCTCTTTGCCTCTTCGGGAGGTTCAACAGTTCGTACTCGTGTGAACCTTGCACTTGGCTCTTCGCCTCTTCGGAAGGTCCAACAATGATGATACTACAGTACAATATGCTTCTGGCAATCTGACACCGACTGAACTGCTGCACGTCCACCGCGAGGGCGAGGGCGAGGGAGAGGGAGAGGGAGAGGGCGCTGTAGTCAAAACCCTCTCCTCGTCCTGTGAACCACCGCGCGCGTGGGCGAGGGAGAGGCGTAGTAAGCAAGCTTCTCCTCGTTCGGCGAGTTGACGGGACACATCAAAGCAGTACTAGTAGTCCATACTGCGTCCTTTCCGATTAATATGGCTTAATTTGAAACGAGAAAATACACTGGCGGTCAACGTATGTAACAATACGCTCTTTACGGTCAGTACATATAGTTTTGCGGCGATTATACGATCACTAGCTCATCGTAGAGCACCGTATTGCACCCTACTGACCGGCCACATAGTCGACGTGGCACTTTGTTGACTGGTTAAATTGTCACCTGGTTTCTAGGTCCCACTTGTCAGTTGGCAGAGCAAAGAAATCAGTTAAACAAAACTTTACGCAGGCGCGACACGAGTCCAACCCTTGCGCGCGAACCGCCCTGGCTGTGTATGTGAGTGCATGCACGTGTCCTCCCTCGGTCTTCCAACAAACAGTGTACATCGGCTATAAAACAAAGAGTGTAGTACATGATGTACATCTACACTTCCAATGCATTTAGCCTTTAATCTAAATCGATATTGATTGACTAATGCACCAACTTGTGCTGTAGGTATAGGCTACATGTCTATCCTTAATTACAGCATGCAACGGCCTTCATTTAATCTTCTTACCTCAATGGTCGCATGCACACATAAGTCTGCTACTTTTGGGCGTTAATTATGCCTTGGTCAATGTGTAAATCTCTAAATGTACAGTCTTTCACGGACGTAGGGAGTAGGTTGAGCACTTGAGCGTGAGTGTGTGTGTTGCGTCGTGTGCTGTGTGCCGCATGGGTGCGTGAGTGTTGCGTGCGTCCATGTGTACGTGTGAGTGTTGCATGTTGCATGCATGCATGCATGGGGCTTACCCCCTCTCATTGACATGTTCATATTTCAAGCTTCCACTGTTCCCTCCATATGGTGATACTCCCTCTGTTCCCAAATAGTACAGAGTAAAAGCCCCCCTCTGTTCCCAAATACGGAGTATTTGTCTTTCTACACATTTCAACAAGTGACTAGGTACGGAGCAAAATGAGTGAATGAGCGTAGAGGCATGGGAATACTGTAGAAAGGAAGTCCTCGCGATCCATTATTCCCCATCTTGGTCAGAGAGAACTATTCAACTAGTCTTTGCAGTGAAGTGACAATACACGCTGCAGCAGATGGGACACGTAATTAATAAGCTGAACCAGCGTGTTGGTGTTACTAAATCAGCCTTACCCAGTACTGCCATCATGTTTGCCAGTAGAGCACGCTTCCGCAAATACGCCTACGCACCTCTGTCCTCCATTAACTGACATATGGGCCCTGTTGTGGTAGACCCACATGTCATCGGTGTAACTATTTACACTCCGAAGGACGGTATATCCTGGTAGTAGTACTAGTAGAATTGAGATTGAATGCACTTTCTTCCCCGTCTTCACTCTTCTTCCTCCTCTCTTCCCCATCGTCGGCCACACACCATTTACCCCCGCTCACTGCTCGCCCGCCCGCGCCATCTTCCTTGGTAGCTCGCGCGTACCATATCCCCCCGCTCACTGCTCGACCACACGAGGAGAGGCTTCTTCGCTCGCCCGCCCGAATCCACTTCCCCGTTGGCTCGCAGGCACCGAAACCCCAATGGCAGAACCGACTGACACGCAGAGCCGCGATTGGAATTCCCTTCCTGATGTTCTCTTGGAGCAGATCTGTAGTCGTATGGACCTACTCAGCACCGTCCGTCTGGCCGCATGCTTGGTGTCTTTGTACCGTCTACTCGTCTGCAACGGGCCGGCTCTTTTCAAGACACCCTGCTTGCTGATGCCCGATCCTCGCAGGTGGCCTAGACACCGACTTGACGATCCTACGGAGGTTGCCGTGGTTCCCCTCGACATGCTACCACTACCCGTCCACCTGTCCTTCATGCGCGGCCACTACTGGGCGGGCATGAAGGCCAACTGGATTGTCCTCATCCACCACACCGGTAGTCCGTGGCGTCTCGTGGATATCTACACCCAGCGAGAGATCACCCTTCCATCGTTGGATACCGCCGCCATCGAGCCTCGCGGCCCGTCGGACACTCCGGCCTACTACGCACGAGACGCGTAAAGCTTTTGGCTCGACCTCTATTTGCAGAAAGTTGTAATCTACGAAGTGCCCACACCATCAGAAGACTACATGGATTACAAGCTCATTGCCTTGTTCAACATGGGATTAGTCTATCTGGAATCCGGTCGCCATACATGGTTATAGCTCATCATCAATCTTGTTGAGGCAACATTTCTGTCTGATGCTATAGTGCATGATGGCATCGTTTACACGGTCGACGCACAGATTGGCTGCCTATACTGGTGGAATCTATCGTCGTGTAATTGTTCTATCTCATCTCATCTTTACCTTATGAATACGACTGCCTGTTCATTTGTTACAAATTTAGAATGCATAGCATGTCTATAACCACATCATTGCTATATGTTCCTCTCATTTCCTAGATTTTTATGACCACACATGTTATTGTTAGAGTTGATATGAGAACAATTGGCATCTAATGATTGTTAGGATACATATTATGAGCATAACATCATGATTGCTATATGTTACTCTCGTTTACAAGATTTTTATAACAACGCATGTTATTGCTTAGAGTTGATATGAGAACACTAGTAGTAAGGGTTATGGTAGAATATGAGTAGGCGCTGTCATAGATGTTTTCCTCTCATTGTTACATGATGTTTGAACCATGACATATTGCTAGAATATGAAAGCCATTGGCTTATTTTTTTAACTTGGGGTATGATTATGACCACTGCATTGCAATTCTCTGTCTATGATATGTGTCACTGTTATAATAATCTTAATTCCACACATACTCTGAACATGATTGTTTATTTTTGTCCTTTTGGTCTCCAATTTGAATTGTTGCAGCAGACGCAAATGCGCTGGCCTTCATGATTCCAGGACCTGGAATCATACCAGCCGATGGGTGGTGGTTTATCGCTCGTTCAGCTGATGGCGGTCATTTGATGCTCATTCGCACGTACCAAATTGACCAAACCATTACATCAAACCACATGCAGTACAATGCGTGGGGCATTCGTGACATTGATGGCTATGGCTGCTTCGTGTTCGAGAAAGATCCCAGCTCCGTTGGGCCAGGCGTATTCAACTGGAGGCGGGTTTACAGCCTCTGCAACCACTCCTTGTTCCTCGGGCTCAATTATCCGATCATCCAACCAATCATCGATCATATCACCGGTGATGATTACTGTGCTATGCAACTTCCATTCGCGAGGGGGGGGGGGCTGTGTTTACACATCATACCATGGGTTTCATGAATCACCATATCCAGAGATTCGTCGACACAGCTTGTTGCCAGATAATCTTTAGTGTGTGAAAGGCATCAAGCTTCCATGCGATGGATGGCTTTTGCAAACCCGACATGCGGCGATGTGGTTCATGCCAACAACAAATATGCACAACTTGATTCGTGCTGATATCTAGACTGAGCCATGTATTCTGCTACTGTAGCACGACCCTCTTTTGTTGGATATTATGTACTGTTGTTAGTTTGAAGCACTCCTCTGGTTTGAAGGATAGATACCTTCCTGGGATCAAGTGCATCCTAACTCACCTGCGTAGGATGTACTGATAATGATGATGGAGATGCTGTGCAGAAGCCATATATATATATCAGTTAGGCTTCAAGTGCATACTTCTTAGTTAAACCTATGTATAAATTGTGACACTAAATACGACTAGTAAGTAGTACAGTAGCAGTACTAGTATACGTCGGTCAAATTATTCATCATGTCCACACATTGAATTGACATGACAACACGTTGCGCGTGAGGTGACACAAGAATCCCGGCGGCGTGTTCGGGTATTCTGGACTTCAGATTTGGAGTACCACTTATCTGTCGAAATCTTTCATCATTCACTTAAAACAGTCGATTGATCATACATTGAGTACCATATAACTGGAATTACCGATGCAAGTCGAAGAAGGATTGGCCGGTGCTGCCGGCTGGCGTCAGGTTCGATCCCACGGATCAGGAGCTGATCGAGCACCTTGAGGCCAAAGTGAGTGCTGATAGCGCGAGATTTCAGTCTCTCATCGATTTGTTCATACCAACCATCGACAGCGAGCACGCGATATGCTACACCCAACCTGAGAAACTTCCAGGTAAGACACCGATCGGCCGTCTACTTGCACAAACATATTCCTTTGTTTATAGCTCTATTTTTCTTTTTAGACGCAGATCTGGTGAAGCAATTACAATTTGACAGTTAATAAAAAGTGAAACAAGTGACTGCAACATGCCAAAGATGTTATGAAAATGCCAACTAGGTACACTAAAACCTGTATTCCACAATACTGTAGGTATCACACTAAGTGGCCTAAGGAAGCATTTCTTCCAGCGCAATTCCAGGGCATTCAAAAGGGGCACGTGGACGCGTCGCAAGATACAGTCGGAGTGCGGCATGCACGCGATGTGGCACAAGACCGGCAATACCTTGCCGGTGATGGTCAACGGCCGGCAAGACGGGCAGCAAAAAAGGTTCTGGTGCTGCACACCAACAAGAACTTCGACCAGCAGAGGACCAACTGGGTGATGCACCAGTACCACCTCGGGGACCTGGAGCAAGAGAAGGAGCGGGAGTTGGTCCTCTGCAAGATTTTCTACCAGACGAACACTAGGGCCAGGAGTAAAAAGATTATAAGTTAGTTTGGTATTGGTAGTTGTACTACCTTGTCGTCCGCAAGTTGGTATTGTTGTTAACGATCTTTTGGTATGAACTTGCATTTGCTTCCAACCATCATGCCGAGGGTCGACGTGGATATAAAGCTGAATCATTTGTTTCGAAATGAATTTTCAGGCACCTGATTTTTATTTGATGGGTAGCATAAGCACCCGCCGTTCGAATTCCCAGTTCTCTAATTTTTTCGAAACAAGTGCATGCACTTATTATCATGATAAAAAAAAATATCCGTGTTGCATCCCAGTTATCAGTCTGTACTTGCAGAATTCTCTCGTTTATTGAGCACGTATATTGTTTTTTCAGGTCGAGCAAGTTTCAACTGGGCTGTAGACTGCCCAGGGTTGGTTTTGTTTTTAACAGGCCCAGCCCATGATGACAACGGGGCACAAAGATCCAGCAGGTATCTACTGGCCTCTGGCCCGCCAGCGTTAGTTATATTTTGTCTTACAACATCCGCAGGCAGTTTTTTTACTGAATCAAACACACAGCCCAATTCTATTTTCCTCTTGAAACGCATGTCCTACATCCGTTTTCTAATCTCTACCTATAGTTTTACTAGTTCATATACACGTATCATTATATTGAAAACACATAAAATTGCCTTTTCATATTTACATCCTTATTTTTTGTTGTTTTTTTCCACCCAGCGCTGATTTTTTACCACTGGTTTTCCCTTAAACTAACTCAATTGTCCCACGTCTTATTTGCTTACAAAAACAAAACGATTTTTTTGGCAAATCAATAAGTTCTTAAAAAAATGTTTATCATTTCGGGATTACAACAGTTCGGACTCCACCGAAATATGCAAAATAAGGTTGAACTTTTTGACCGTGGTCCTTGGCAGAAAATGGGCTGTAATAAATTACTTAAGAATTAGCAAATGGGCTGCAAATTATAAAAAATAGCAAATGGGCTTTATGTTGTCTGCCACGGATTTGGTGGCTGACTTGTGGGCCTATTAAGTGCATGCGTACACAAGGTTTCTCAAAAAAAACTTAGTCAACAATCGACTCTACCAGCGTCAGACCGTTAGATGTCAATCTAATGGCAATCGTGCTTCTTCAGTCTCTGATCTTCCTGCCCCAGCCGCCCAAACCAGCGCCGTCGGAACCGCCTGCTCCCGCCTCCCGTGGCCGGCAGTGCTGCCGGGCAGGCCTCACGGCCCCATCATACTCGCATCCCTGGCCTGTCTATCCCTCTACTCACCCACACCTACTGTTATTTTCCGGCGACGGCAGCCGAACCAGTCAACCCTCGTACTCTCCACCGCGTGGGCAGCCACTGCCGTGTCTTCCCCGGCTCCGTGTCATTCCCTTCGTAGGCCTCGCCGTCGTCCACCGCCCTGGTGCTCTCGGCGCGGCGTGGTCAACGATGTCCATCCAATGGCCGTAGTGCTTCTTCAACCTCTGGTCTTCTTGCCCCAGCCGCCCAAAGTAGCGCCGGTCGTGCTGCATGCTCTTGCCTCCCGTGGCCCGCTGTGCTGCCGCGGAGGCCTCACCGTCCCCATACTACCACCGCTGGCCAGGCCATCCCTCCACTCTCCCACTCCCCCTGTTATTCTGCGGTGACGGCAGCCTCACACTGCAGCCGAACCAGTGAACCCTCGTGCTCCTCTCCGCGTGGGCATCCACTGCCGTGTCTTCCCCGGCTCCGCATCGTCCCCTTCCTAGGCCTCGCCGTCGTCCACCGCCGGGGTGCTCTCAGCGCGGCGTGGTCAATGTGGTCAACGACCGACTTCCATCGGAAGAGTACTGTACGTGGAGAGGCTGACAGCTGGGTCCACGGCAGCCGCAAGGAAGTGCCTCCTTATTACGCGCCAAATAATTATTCCTCCACCTGACAGCAGGGACCCACCGGACGGGCCACCAGTATTTCGCGGAAAAAAATGTTTCCCCCCTGACTGCTGGGACCCACCCGATGGGCCACCGTATTTCGCGAAAAAAAGTTTGCCCCTAACTGCTAGGACCCACCGGACGGACCACCGTATTTCACGAAAAAACGTTCCCCCCGCTGTCAGCTCGGACCCACCGGAAGTGCCTCCTTATTATGCACAGAAAAATGAATACTCCCCCTGCTAGCTGGGACCCACCATGGTGGGAGACTGACTTGTGGGCCTACTAAGTTGACGGGGACGGAGGGCTTTCTCAACTTAGTCAATATGAACGATTCTAGCGCTAGTGACCGTACGATGTCCGTCCAACGGCCGTAGTGCTTCTTCAACCTCTGGTCTTCTTGCTCCAGCCGCCCAAAGCAGCGCTGGTCGTGCCGCATGCTCCTGCCTCCCGTGGCCGGCTGTGCTGCCGCGGAGGCCTCACCGCCCCTACTATTCCCACCGCTGGCCAGGCCCTGCGGCGACTGCAGCCTCACACCGCAGCCGAACCAGTGAACCCTCGTACTCCTCTCCGCGTGGGCTTCCACTGTTGCGTCTTCCCCGGCTCCGTGTCGTCCCCTTCCTAGGCCTCGCCGTCGTCCACCGCCGTGGTGCTCTCTGCGCGGCATGGTCAACGTGGTCAAGGAACGACTTCCATCGGAAGAGTACTGTACGTGGAGAGGCTGACAGCTGGGTCCACGGCCACAACCCAGTTTTTTTGTGATTTGCCAAGTAAGTCGCTTTGTCAGGCCTGTTGGGCTGCAAATCTTTCAAGACGAGGAGAGCTTTCATTCGGCTGGCCGAGAAAATGGCCCATCAGTAATGAGAAATGGGATGTACATTTTTAAAACACATCAAACCGGCAATTAGTTTCAAATATCTTTTTTTTTCATTTCGAGATTTTAAATTACATTAATTTTTATGCGTGGAGAATTTGTTTGATTTTATATTGATATACATTTATTTTTAAAATCAGTTTGAATGTGAGTCAAAATTTCGGGATGAAAAACAGTTCGGACCGCACCGAAATATGCAAAATTTCGTATAATTTTTTAACC
The DNA here is from genome assembly GCF_018294505.1 of Triticum aestivum. Taxonomy (NCBI): domain Eukaryota; kingdom Viridiplantae; phylum Streptophyta; class Magnoliopsida; order Poales; family Poaceae; genus Triticum; species Triticum aestivum. The sequence goes on from NC_057799.1 coordinate 506,421,467, forward strand.
GTGGCCACAATATGGGCTGTAATGCTAACAAAAAGAATATGGGCTCCAAAAAAACCTTAATAATTAGCAAATGGGCTGTAAATTATTAGAAATAATGGCAGATGGGTTGTATGCTGTTTTCCACAGATTTGAGGCTTTCCTAAAAAAGGTTGACGCACAAGCAGTGACTGTTTGATGGCCATCCAACGGCCGTCGTGCTTCTTCAATCTCTGCTCTTCCTGCTCCAGCCACTCAAACAAGCGCCAGCGGGACTGCCTGCTCCCTCCTCCCCGCGGACGGCTCTGCTACCGTGCAGGCCTCACCGCCCCACCATACTCCCATCGCTGGCCTAGCCATCCCTCTACTCACCCACACCTGCTGTTATTCTCCGGCGACGGCAGACGAACCAGTAAACCCTCGTACAGTTGTACTCCCCTCCGCGTGGGAAACAACTGCCGAGTCTTCCCTGCCTCCGTGTCGTTCCCTTCCTAGGCCTCGCCGTCATCCACCGCCCTGGTGCTCTCGGCGCGGCCTGGTCAACGTGGTCAACGACCGACATGCATCTGAAGTGGACTGTACGTGGAGAGGCCGACAGCTGGGTCCACGGCCGCACGCAAGTAAATGCCTCCTTATTATGCGCAAAATAATGATTCCTCCACCTGACATCAGGGACCCACCGAAAGGGCCTCTGTATTTCGTGAAAAAAACGTTACCGCCACTGACAGCTCGGACCCACCAGCTATATCTTCGCACGCAAGGAAGTGCCTCCTTATTACGCACAAAAAAATGAATACTCCCCCTGCTAGCTGGGACCCACCATGGTGGGAGGCTGACTTGTGGGCCTACTAAGTTGACTGGGACGCGGGCCTTTGTCAACTTTAGTCAATATGAATGATTCTAGCTCCAGTGACCGTATGATGTCCATCCAACGGCCGTAGTGCTTCTTCAACCTCTGGTCTTCTTGCTCCAGCCGCCCAAAGCAGCGCCGGTCGTGCTGTTGGGGAACGTAGCAGAAATTCAAAATTTTCCTACGTGTCACCAAGATCAATCTAGGACATGCTAGATACGAGAGGGGAGGAGTGCATCTACATACCCTTGTAGATCGCGAGCGGAAGCGTTCAAGAGAACGGGGTTGATGGAGTCGTACTCGTCGTGATCCAAATCACCGATTTATCCTAGCGCCGAACGGACGGCACCTCCGCGTTTAACACACGTACGGAGCGGGGACGTCTCCTCCTTCTTGATCCAGCAAGGGGGGAGGAGAAGTTGATGGAGATCCAGCAGCGGGATCCCGGCAGGGCTTCGCCAAGCGCAAGCGGGGAGGAAGAGGTGTCACGGGAGGGAGGGAGGCGCCAGGGCTTGGGGTGCTGCTCCCATGCGCCTCCCCACTATATATAGGGGTGGAGGGGGCTGGTTTCTTGCCCTCCAAGTCCATTGGGGCGTTGTCAAAGGTGGCGGAAAGATATCCCATCATTTCCCTTCCCCACCGATTGTTACCCCCTTTTTTAGGGATCTTGATCTTATCCCTTCGGGATATGATCTTATTCCTTCTAAGGTGGGATCTTGGTGCGCCTTGACCAGGGGTGTGGGGCCTTGCCCCCACTACCCACGTTCATGTGGGTCCCCCCATGCAGGTGGGCCCCACTTCGGAACCTTCTAGAACCTTCCCGGTACAATACCGAAAAATCCCGAACATTTTCCGGTGGCCAAAATAGGACTTCCCATATATAAATCTTTACCTCCGGACCATTCCGGAACTCCTCGTGACGTCCGGGATCTCATCCGAGACTCCGAACGACTTTCGTATTTCTGCATACTAATATCTCTACAACCCTAGCGTCACCGAACCTTAAGTGTGTAGACCCTACGGGTTCGGGAGACATGCAGACATGACCGAGACGACTCTCCGGTCAATAACCAACAGCGGGATCTGGATACCCATGTTGGCTCCCACATGTTCTACGATGATCTCATCGGATGAACCACGATGTCGAGGATTCAATCAATCCCGTATACAATTCCCTTTGTTAATCGGTACGTTACTTGCCCGAGATTCGATCGTCGGTATCCCAATACCTTGTTCAATCTCGTTACCGGCAAGTCACTTTAGTCGTACCATAACGCATGATCCCGTGGCTAACTCCTTAGTCACATTGAGCTCATTATGATGATGCATTACCGAGTGGGCCCAGAGATACCTCTCCGTCGTATGGAGTGACAAATCCCAGTCTCGATTCGTGCCAACCCAACAGACACTTTCGGAGATACCTGTAGTGCACCTTTATAGCCACCCAGTTACGTTGTGACGTTTGGTACACCCAAAGCATTCCTACGGTATCTGGGAGTTGCACAATCTCATGGTCTAAGGAAATGATACTTGACATTAGAAAAGCTCTAGCAAACGAACTACACGATCTTGTGCTATGCTTAGGATTGGGTCTTGTCCATCACATCATTCTCCTAATGATGTGATCCCGTTATCAATGACATCCAATGTCCATGGTCAGGAAACCATAACCATCTATTGATCAACGAGCTAGTCAACTAGAGGCTTACTAGGGACATGTTGTGGTTTATGTATTCACACATGTATTACGGTTTCCAGTTAATGCAATTATAGCATGAACAACAGACAATTATCATGAACAAGGAAATACAATAATAACCATTTTATTATTGTCTCTAGGGCATATTTCCAACAGTCTCCCACTTGCACTAGAGTCAATAATCTAGTTCACATCACCATGTGATTAACACTCAAAGTTCACATCGCCATGTGACTAATACCCAAGAGTTTACTAGAGTCAATAATCTAGTTCACATCACCATGTGATTAACACTCAATGAGTTCTAGGGTTTGATCATGTTATGCTTACGAGAGAGGTTTTAGTCAATGGGTCTGCAACATTCAGATCCGTGTGTGCTTTACAAATCTCTATGTCATCTTGTAGATGCAGCTACCACGCGCTACTTGGAACTATTGCAAATAACTGCTCTACTATACGAATCCGGTTCACTACTCAGAGTCATCCGGATTAGTGTCAAAGTTTGCATCGACGTAACCCTTTACGACGAACCCCCTTTCCACCTCCATAATCGAGAAAATTCCTTAGTCCACTAGATACTAAGGATAAGTTCGACCGTTGTCATGTGATCCCTTCCTGGATCACTATTGTACCCCTTGACTAACTCATGGCAAGGCACACTTCAGGTGCGGTACACAGCATAGCATATTGTAGAGCCTACGTCTAAAGCATAGGGGACGACCTTCGTCCTTTCTCTTTCTTCTGCCGTGGTCAGGTCTGAGTCTTACTCAATACTCACACCTTGTAACACAGCCAAGAACTCCTTCTTTGCTGATCTATTTTGAACTCCTTCAAAATCTTGTCACGGTATGTATTCATTTGAAAGTACTATTAAGCGTTTTTGATCTATCCTTATAGATCTTGATGCTCAATGTTCAAGTAGCTTAATCCAGGTTTTCCATTAAAAACACTTTTCAAATAACCCTGGATGCTTTCCAGAAATTCTACATCATTTCTGATCAACAATATGTTAACAACATATACTCATCAAAAATTCTATAGTGCTCCCACTCACTTCTTTGGAAATACAAGTTTCTCATGAACTTTGTATAAACCCAAAATCTTTGATCATCTTATCAAAGCGTTCATTCCAACTCCGAGATGCTTACTCCAATCCTTAGAAGGATTGCTGGAGCTTTGCATACTTGTTAGCATCTTTCAGGATTGACAAAACCTTCTGGTTGTATCACATACAACCTTTCCTCAAGAAAATCGTCGAGGAAACAATGTTTTGACATCCTATCTGCAAGAGTTCATAAATAATGCAGTAACTGCTAATATAATTCCAACAGACTCTTAGCATTGCTACGAGTGAGAAAGTCTCATCGCAGTCAACTCCTTGAACTTGCTGGAAAACATCTTAACGACAAGTCGAGCTTTCTTAACGGTGACACTTACCATCATTGTCGGTCTTCCCTTTAAAATCCATCTGTACCCAACAGCCTTACGACCATCAAGTAGTCCTTTCAAAGTCTATACTTTGTTTTCATACATGGATCCTCTCGGATTTTATGGCCTCGAGCCATTCGTCGGAATCCGGGCCCACCATCGCTTCTCCATAGCTCGTAGGTTCATTGTTGTCTAGCAACATGACTTCCAAGACAGAATTACGTACCACTCTGAAGTAGTACGCATCCTTGTCGTGCTATGAGGTTTGGTAGTGACTTGATCTGAAGTTTCATGATCACTATCATAAGCTTCCACTTCAATTGGTGTAGGTGCCACAGGAACAACTTCATGTGCCCTGCTACACATTAGTTGAAGTGACGGTTCAATGACCTCATCAAGTCTCCACCATCCTCCCACTCAATTCTTTTGAGAGAAACTTTTCCTCGAGAAAAGACCCGTTTCTAGAAACAATCACTTTTGCTTCCAGATCTGAAATAGGAGGTATACCCAACTGTTTTGGGTATCTTATGAAGATGCATTTATCCGCTTTGGGTTCGAGCTTATCAGCCTGAAACTTTTTCACATAAGCGTCGCAGCCCCAAACTTTTAAGAAACGACATCTTAGGTTTCTCTAAACCATAGTTCATACGGTGTCGTCTCAACGGAATTGCGTGGTGCCCTATTTAAAGTGAATGCGGTTGTCTCTAATGCCTAACCCATAAACGATAGTTGTAATTCGATAAGAGACATCATGGTATGCACCATATCCAATAGGGTGCAGTTATGATGTTCGGACACACCATCACAATATGGTGTTCCAGGCGGTATTAGTCGTGAAACAATTTCCACAATTTCTTAATTGTGTGCCAAACTCGTAACTCAGATATTCATCTCTATGATCATATCACAGACATTTTATCCTCTTGTCACGACGATCTTCAACTTCACTCTGAAATTACTTGAACCTTTCAATAATTCAGACTTGTGTTTCATCAAGTAAATATTCTCAGCATCTACTCAAATCATCTGCGAAGTAAGAACATAACGATATCCACTGCGTTCCTCAGCACTCATTGGACTGCACACATCAAATGTATTACTTCCAACAAGTTGCTCTCTGGTTCCATCTTACTGGAAACGAGGCCTTTCAGTCATCTTGCCCATGTGGTATGATTTGCATGTCTCAAGTGATTCAAAATCAAGTGAGTCCAAATGATCCATCTGTATGGACTTTCTTCATGCATATATACTAATAGACATGGTTCGCATGTCTCAATCTTTTCAAAAACGAGTGAGTCCAAAGATCCATCAACATGGAGCTTCTTCATGCGTTTTATACCAATATGAATCAAGTGGCAGTGCCACAAGTATGTGGTACTATCATTACTATCTTATATCTTTTGGCATGAACATGTGTATCACTACGATCGAGATTCAATAAACCATTCATTTTAGGTGCAAGACCATTGAAGGTATTATTCAAATAGACAGAGTAACCATTATTCTCCTTTAATGAATAACCGTATTGCGATAAACATAATCCAATCATGTCTATGCTCAACGCAAACACCAAATAATAATTATTCAGGTTTAACCCCAATCTCGATGGTAAAGGGAGCATGCGATGCTTGATCACATCAACCTTGGAAACACTTCCAACACATATCGTCATCTCACCTTTAGCTAGTCTCTGTTTATTCCGCAGCTTTTATTTCGAGTTACTAACACTTAGTAACCGAACCGGTATCTAATACCCTGGTGCTACTAGGAGTACTAGTAAAGTACACATTAATATAATGTATATCCAATATACTTCTGTCGACCTTGCCAGCCTTCTCATCTACGAAGTATCTAGGGTAGTTCTGCTTCAGTGACTGTTCCCCTCATTTTAGAAGCACTTAGTCTCGGGTTTGGGTTCAACCTTGGGTTTCTTCACTAGAGTAGCAACTGATTTGCCGTTTCATGAAGTATCCCTTCTTGCCCTTGCCCTTCTAGAAACTAGTGGTTTTACTAACCATCAACAATTGATGCTCCTTCTTGATTTCTACTTTCACTGTGTCAAACATCGCGAGTTGCTCAAGGATCATCATGTCTATCCCTGATATGTTATAGTTCATCACGAAGCTCTAATAGCTTGGTGGCAGTGACTATGGAGAACCATCACTATCTCATCTGGAAGATTAACTCCCACTCGATTCAAGTGATTGTAGTACTCAGACAATTTGAGCACATGCTCAACGATTGAGCTTTTCTCCCTTAGTTTGCAGGCTTAAGAAACTTGTCAGAGGTCTCATGCCTCTTGACGTGGGCATTAGTCTGAAATCCCAATTTCAGTCTTTGGAACATCTCATATGTTCTGTGACGTTTCAAAACCATCTTTGGTGCCACAATTTTAAACCGTTAGCATCACACACTGAACTATCACGTAGTCATCAAAACGTGTATGTCAGATGTTTTGTAACATCTACAGACGACGCTCGAGGTTCAGCACACCGAGCGGTGCATTAAGGACATAAGCCTTCTGTGCAGCAATGAGGACAATCCTCAGTTTACGGACCCATTCCGCATAATTGCTACTATCAACTTTCAACTAAATTTTCTCTAGGAACATATCTTAGTAGAACTAAAGCGTAAGCTACGACATTATTTGCAAAGACCTTTTGACTATGTTCATGATAATTAAGTTCATCTGATTATTTAATGAACTCCCACTTAGATAGACATCCCTCTAGTCATCTAAGTGATACATGATCCGAATCGACTAGGCCGTGTCCGATCATCACGTGAGACGGACTAGTCATCATCGGTGAACATCTCCATGTTAATCGTATCTACTATACGACTCATGTTCGACCTTTCGGTCTCTTGTGTTCCGAGGCCATGTCTGTACATGCTAGGCTCGTCAAGTCAACCTAAGTGTTTTGCTTGTGTTCCGAGGCCACGTCTGTACATGCTAGGCTCGTCAACACCCGTTGTATGCGAACGTTAGAATCTATCACAACCGATCATCACGTGGTGCTTCGAAACAACGAACCTTCGCAACGGTGCACAGTTAGGGGGAACACATCTCTTGAAATTTTAGTGAGGGATCATCTTATTTATGCTACCGTCGTTCTAAGAAAATAAGATGTAAACATGACAAACATCACATGCAAATCATAAAGTGACATGACATGGCCAATATCATCTTGCGCCTTTGATCTCCATCTTTGAGGCGCGGCATGATCACCTTCGTCACCGACATGACACCATGATCTCCATCATCGTGTCTTCATGAAGTTGTCTCGCCAACTATTACTTCTACTACTATGGCTAATGGTTAGCAATAAAGTAAAGTAATTACATGGCGTTTTCATTGACACGCAGGTCATACAATAAATTAAGACAACTCCTATGGCTCCTGCCGGTTGTCATACTCATCAACATGCAAGTCGTGATTCCAATTACAAGAACGTGATCAATCTCATACATCACATATATAATTCATCACATCCTTTTGGCCATATCACATCACATAGCATACCCTGCAAAAACAAGTTAGACGTCTTCTAATTGTTGTTGCATGTTTTACGTGGCTGATATGGGTTTCTAGCAAGAACGTTTCTTACCTACGCAAAAGCCACAACGGTGATATGCCAATTGCTATTTACCCTTCATAAGGACCCTTTTCATCGAATCTGATCCAACTAAAGTGGGGGAGACAGACACCCGCTAGCCACCTTATGCATCAAGTGCATGTCAGTCGGTGGAACCTGTCTCACGTAAGAGTACGTGTAAGGTCGGTCCGGGCCGCTTCATCCCACAATGTCGCCGAATCAAGATAAGACTAGTAACGGCAAGCAAATTGAACAAATCATCGCCCACAACAACTTTGTGTTCTACTCGTGCATAGAATCTACGCATAGACCTGGCTCAAGATGCCACTGTTGGGGAACGTAGCAGAAATTCAAAATTTTCCTACGTGTCACCAAGATCAATCTAGGAGATGCTAGCAATGAGAGGGGAGGAGTGCATCTACATACCCTTGTAGATCGCGAGCGGAAGCGTTCAAGGGAACGGGGTTGATGGAGTCGTACTCGTCGTGATCTAAATCACCGGTGATCCTAGCGCCGAACGGACGGCACCTCCGCGTTCAACACATGTACGGAGCGGGGACGTCTCCTCCTTCTTGATCCAGCAAGGGGGAGTAGAAGTTTATGGAGATCCAGCAGCACGACGGCGTGGTGGTGGAAGTAGCGGGATCCCGGCAGGGCTTCGCCAAGCGCAAGCGGGGAGGAAGAGGTGTCACGGGAGGGAGGGAGGCGCCAGGGCTTGGGGTGCTGCTCCCATGCGCCTCCCCACTATATATAGGGGTGGAGGGGCTGGTTTCTTGCCCTCCAAGTCCATTGGGGCGTTGGCAAAGGTGGGGGAAAGAAATCCCATCATTTCCCTTCCCCACCGATTGTTATCCCCCTTTTTTAGGGATCTTGATCTTATCCCTTCGGGATATGATCTTATTCCTTCTAAGGTGGGATCTTGGTGCGCCTTGACCAGGGGTGTGGGGCCTTGCCCCCACTACCCACGTTCATGTGGGTCCCCCCATGCAGGTGTGCCCCACTTCGGAACCTTCCCGGTACAATACCGAAAAATCCCGAACATTTTCCGGTGGCCAAAATAGGACTTCCCATATATAAATCTTTACCTCCGGGCCATTCCGGAACTCCTCGTGACGTCCGGGATCTCATCCGAGACTCCGAACGACTTTCGGATTTCCGCATACTAATATCTCTACAACCCTAGCGTCACCGAACCTTAAGTGTGTAGACCCTATGGGTTCGGGAGACATGCAGACATGACCGAGACGACTCTCCGGTCAATAACCAACAGCGGGATCTGGATACCCATGTTGGCTCCCACATGTTCCACGATGATCTCATCGGATGAACCACGATGTCGAGGATTCAATCAATCCCGTATACAATTCCCTTTGTCAATCGGTACGTTACTTGCCCGAGATTCTATCGTCGGTATCCCAATACCTTGTTCAATCTCGTTACCGGCAAGTCACTTTACTCGTACCGTAACGCATGATCCTGTGGCTAACTCCTTAGTCACATTGAGCTCATTATGATGATGCATTACCGAGTGGGCCCAGAGATACCTCTCCGTCATACGGAGTGACAAATCCCAGTCTCGATTCGTGCCAACCCAACAGACACTTTCGGAGATACCTGTAGTGCACCTTTATAGCCACCCAGTTACGTTGTGACGTTTGGTACACCCAAAGCATTCCTACGGTATCCGGGAGTTGCACAATCTCATGGTCTAAGGAAATGATACTTGACATTAGAAAAGCTCTAGCAAACGAACTACACGATCTTGTGCTATGCTTAGGATTGGGTCTTGTCCATCACATCATTCTCCTAATGGTGTGATCCCGTTATCAATGAAATCCAATGTCCATGGTCAGGAAACCATAACCATCTATTGTCTAGTCAACTAGAGCCTTACTAGGGACATGTTGTGGTCTATGTATTCACACATGTATTACGGTTTCCAGTTAATACAATTATAGCATGAACAACAGACAATTATCATGAACAAGGAAATACAATAATGACCATTTTATTATTGCCTCTAGGGCATATTTCCAACACGTGCCGCATGCTCCTGCCTCCCGTGGCCGGCTGTGCTGCCGCGGAGGCCTCACCGTCCCCTACTATTCCCACCGCTGGCCAGGCCCTGCGGCGACGGCAGCCTCACACCGCAGCCGAACCAGTGAACCCTCGTACTCCTCTCCGCGCGGGCTTCCACTGCCGTGTCTTCCCCGGCTCCCCGGCGTCCCCTTCCTAGGCCTCGCCGTCGTCCACCGCCCTGGTGCTCTCGGCGCGGCGTGGTTGTAGCGACCAGACCTCAAATAGTCTGATCTACCTGCACCAGTGTCATCCCTGGATCAGTAATGCTGACACGCACAGTACTTGGAGGATTTATAACAGAGTAGCAATCACACACTTATTACATCGAGTATCTCAAGAGATAAATAAGTATGACAAATATGGCTTAAGGCCATCTAAAACGATAACAGCGGAAGACTTGGAAGATAAGTGAGTCCATCAACTCCAACGGCATCACTGAGTATAAGACCACGACCTAAGGCACCTTACTCGTCGTCTGAAAAGTCTGCAACATGAAACGTTGCAGCCCGAAAATGGGTCAGCACATGGAATATGCTGGCAATGTAACACATAGAGAGTAATGAAGAGAATAATGCTATACTACATGCATATATGGCTGGTAGAAGGCTCTATGGTTACAGTTTTGCGAAAAGCCAATTTTTCCCTACTGCAAAGGAATAAATTTTATTTAACTATCATGGTGGTTGTTAAACATTGAGAATGGTTGACAGCATTCTCAATCCCAATTAAGTATCATCATCAAACCCAACAAAATTAATTAAAGTAACATGATGAGATTCACATGATAATCCAGATACTAGATACTCAAGGTGTCCATAACCGGGGACACGGCTAACCATGATTAGTTTATACACTCTGCAGAGGTTTGTGCACTTTTCCCCACAAGACTCGATCTCCTCCGTTAGATTTCTCGCACTACATGGTGTTTGAGAAACGGATGACCGAGACACAGTCTTTCAGAAGTGTTTGCACCTTACGAATGGGTAGACAGTACCACCTACATCCCCTACATCTGCTAGTCTAACACTGTAAGAGTTCACACGACCTACTCAACTATGCTAGAGCCCATAATAGCTTGTGGCTGCACACGGAAGTTTCTAGCATGAATAATCTCATGATCCCTTTGAGCCTGGGTGGCGGTCCAAAGAAAAACAGGCAATCCTGGAATACCCAGGTACCTCAATCCACCCAGATGTGTGTTTTAGTTGCCACCTTAAGTTTAACCATTAATTAACAATCTCACATCTGTCATGGTAACACTCAACCCAATCCACGTCTACTAGCATAGCATAACGATATAAGCAAACGTAGAAGTAACTCCCAAGGGTTTGATAATAAACAGGGCAATAGGTACTACCTCATCTACTTCCCAGAACCCACAATTTAATTAGATCCTAATCATGCAATGTTTGAGGGTTGATCTAATGCAATAAAACTGGGTAGTAAAAGAAGTATGATCAAAGTGTTACTTGCCTTGCTGATGATCCGTGAAACCTAGAGATTCAAAGTAGCAAGCGGCGCACTCCAGCTACTCTATGGCAAACAAACAAGCATACAGTAAGCACTCAACTAATGCACATTTAAAACTCAAAATAAAGATCTAACCAGAAAGTTCAACTTAAGAACTCCGGTTTGCAAAAAGAATTAAATCAAATGAAGCAACGAAGGTCAAACGGCGAAAGAAACAAGCTGCGTTTACTAATCTGGATCTAGGTCAAATTTTACAGTAGCAAAAACTTGTTTGACTTGGTTAAACAGAAAGAGAATTTCGAGACGAAACTCTAGGCGCTTGAATCGCCTGATTCCGATAAACGAGCGAAAAGTTAAACTAAAACGAAAAACAGATCGAAAATCGCGATCTGGAATAATCGCGGAAAATCCGAGAAAAATAAAACTGACGAACAGTTTAACGAACGGACGTTCGTTAACTGCGGCTAAACGGTGAACGCGTTCGTTAAAACGAACGGGCCGGCGAACGTTCACTAACTAACTAAACCGAAAAAAATAAACCGATCTATATAAAAAATAAACCTAGGGTTTCAAAAAAAACCGCACGGTTTTCCGGCAAAAAACCGGCGCGGCGGCTACCTCAGTCCGGCGGGGTCGGGCAGGGCTCCGGCGGGCTTCGGGAAAGGGCGGCGAGGGGCGGGTGAGGCGGCGGGGTCGCCGGGTGCGTCGGGCGGCGGGGTTCG
>NC_057799.1:506433779-506456435 GCF_018294505.1 Triticum aestivum
GGGGCTTCGGGCGGCGGCGGCTCCGGTCGGGGTGGCGGGGAACGAGGCGGCGGCGGCGGTACATATAGGTGGGGGTGGCTTGGGGCAGGGGTAAGGCGGCAGGGCGGCGTGGTCCTCCCGGACTCGGGCGGCGATGCGGCTTCGGTCTCCAAGTGGGAGACGGCGACGCGGGCATGGGCCGGCCTGGCTCGGCTGGGGCTCGGCCCAGTCGGGCGCGGGATTTTTTTTTTAAATAATTCCGCCGAAACTAAAAAAAATCCTAGAAAAATAAATAAAAATCTAAAAATGCCAGAATAAATTTTCACCGTCTAATTAAAATAATTAGAACGAGATGAACATTTTCTTGGCCCTAAAATGTAGTTTTGAAAACGTGCAATTTTTCTAATGCAAATAAAATTGCAAATAAAAATCCGATAAAATCGAATATTTGATTTTAATATTTTTCCTCCAATATTTCAATTATTTTGGAGAAGTCATATTTTCTCCTCTCATATATTTTAATATGAAATATTTTTCGGAGTGAAAAATAATTAAAACCAAATATCCTCGTTTCATTATTTGATAAAAATCAAATATGAAAACCGGGAAAATCCCCAACTCTCTCCGAGGGTCCTTGAGTTGCTTAGGATTTCGAGGATTTGCCAAAATGCAGTAAAATATGCTATGCAATGATGATCTAATGTATAACATTCCAAATTGAAAATTTGGGATGTTACAAACCTACCTCCTTAAGAGGAATCTCGCCCTCGAGATTCGGGTTGGCTAGAAAATAGGTGAGAGTGGTCCTTCTGTAGATCTTCCTCTCGCTCCCAGGTGGCTTCGTCCTCGGTATGGTGACTCCACTGAACTTTGCAAAACTTGATAACCTTGTTGCGGGTGACTCGGCTGGCATACTCAAGAATCTTGACTAGTTTCTCCTCATAGGTCAAGTCACTATCCAGCTGAATCGCTTCCAATGGCACCGTATCTCTAAGTGGTATCTCAGCCATCTCTGCGTGGCACTTCTTCAACTGGGAAACGTGAAATACATCATGAACTCCTGACAATCCTTCAGGCAATTCCAGCTTGTAAGCAACTTCTCCCAGACGCTCCAAAACTTTGTATGGTCCTACAAAACGTGGCGCTAACTTTCCCTTAACTCCAAAGCGCTTCACTCCTCGAAGTGGTGATACTCGTAGGTAAACTCTGTCTCCGACTTCGTAAACTGTCTCCTTGCGTTTAGAATCCGCATAACTCTTCTGCCTGGGCTGGGCTACCTTGAGCCTATCGCGAATCAACTTCCTAATCTCGGGGTCGTTAGGCACATAAATGCGGTCCTCAAACCATAAGGTATCGTGCTCGTCCTCACGAAATCCCTTGGCCTTTCCTTTACTCATGTTCTCCTTTATCTTGGCAATCTCCTTGTCAGTCTTCTGAGCTTCCCTGATCTTATCCATCAGAGTAGACTGAATTTCTAATGCTGCTACATAGCCTCTCGGAACTATCTCCAAACATAGCTCGCGAAGATCCTCGGCTAATTCTTTCGGTAACTCTCCGGTCATGAGTGTGTTGACATGGCTCTTGCGGCTCAACGCGTCTGCTACTACGTTAGCCTTTCCGGGGTGATAATGCAATCTCATATCATAATCCTTTATGAGCTCCAACCATCTCCTTTGCGTGAGATTCAACTCCTTCTGCATGAAGATGTATTTCAAACTCTTGTGATCCATGTACACCTCACAGTGGTTTCCGATGAGAAAATGTCTCCATGTCTTTAGCGCATGTACTACGGCTGCTAACTCCAAATCATGCGTAGCGTAATTCAGCTCATGGGGCTTAAGCTGTCGTGAGGCATATGAAACAACTCTTCCTTCCTGCATCAGCACTGCTCCAAGTCCTCGACGTGAAGCGTCGCAGTAAACTTCATAATCCTTGCGCTGATCTGGAAAAATCAACACTGGTGATGTAACCAAACGTTTCTTCAATTCCTGAAAACTAGCTTCACATTCCTCAGTCCAATTGAACCTGGTGTCTTTCTTCAACAGGTCCGTCATGGGTTTTGCAATCTTCGAGAAATTCTCAATGAATCTCCGGTAGTATCCTGCGAGTCCAAGAAAACTCCGGATTTCTCCAACTGACGTGGGTGATTCCCAGCTTGTTACTGTGTCAACTTTGGTGGGGTCTACTGCTATTCCTTCTCCGGATATAACGTGTCCGAGGAATCCAACTTCCTTCAGCCAAAACTCACATTTGCTGAACTTGGCGTATAACTGATGTTCTCTAAGCTTCTCAAGTACCAAACGCAAATGCTCCTTATGCTCCTCTTCGTTCTTTGAGTAGACCAAAATGTCATCAATGAACACTACGACGAACTTATCCAAAAACTCCATAAACACTTTTCATCAGGTTCATGAAATAGGCAGGGACGTTAGTCAGACCAAATGAAATAACGGTATACTCATATAGCCCATACCTGGTGGTAAAAGCCGTCTTAGGTATATCCTGCTCTCGAATCTTCAACTGATGGTATCCCGATCGCAGATCGATCTTGGAAAATACCTTAGCTCCTTGCAATCGGTCAAACAAATCATTGATCATCGGCAGTGGGTACTTGTTCTTGATGGTCACTTCATTCAGTCCTCGATAATCAACAACCATCCTTAACGATCCATCCTTCTTCTCCACTAGAAGCACTGGCGATCCCCAAGGTGAAGAACTTGGGCGAATATAGCCTTTATCCAGTAACTCCTTAATCTGCTTCTTAATCTCCTCCAAATATTTTGCGGGCATTCTGTACGGTCTCTTAGATATTGGCCCTGTGCCTGGCAAAAGCTCAATCAAAAACTCAATGTCTCTATCCGGTGGCATGCCTGGCAACTCTTCTGGAAATACATCCGGGTAATCCTTCACCACTAGTACTTCCTCCTGATAAGGAATTTACTTGAGTCCTCTTCGGCACATGCCGGGATACATACTTAATCCTTCTTCCTTCTGGGGTGGTAAGCAAAATCGACTTACTGGCGCACTCAATGTTCCCTCCATACTTCGATAACCAATCCATGCCTAATATGACATCCAATCCTTGTGATTCCAGTACTATTAGGTCCGAGGGAAACACGTAGTTACCAATCCTTAATGGTAACCGATCACACCATAAACTAGCCATATACTCTGCTCCTGGCGAGGTTACTAACATGGGTGACCTAAGGGCTTGGGTTGGCAGTTTATACTTATCCACAAATCCCCTTGATATGTATGAATGCGATGCACCAGTATCAAAAAGAACGAGTGCAGTAAATGACTTAACCAAAAATTTACCTATTACTGCATCTGGCTGAGCTTCAACCTCCTCCACGCTAACATGGTTCACATGTCCTTTGTTGAAAGGGTTCGGCTTCTTCCCAGAGCTTCCATTGCCATTTCCATTTTTAGCTTCGGGACATTCATTAGCATAATGCCCAGTCTTCTGGCACTTGTAGCAAGTGACTTGGCTCAGATCTCTCTTAACTGGGGTAGATGGGTTATTACGGTTTTGTCCGTTGCTTCCTCCATTCCCATTACCATTCTTGGGTCCACTATGGTTGTGCGAACCTCCTGCTCCATGGGTATGCTGAAAAGATCCTCCCGAATTTGGGGTAAAACGTGACTTCTGATGAGCTCCAGAATTGTACTTCCCTTGTCCATACTTCCTCTTGCGGCTTTCAATCTGCTGCTGCTTCCCTTCAATCATGAGAGCTCTATCTACCAACTCCTGGTAGTTGTTGAAGGTTGCTACCATCAACTGCATACTCAGCTCATCATTCAGTCCTTCTAGAAACTTCTCCTGCTTGGCTGCATCTGTAGCAACGTCATCTGGAGCATAACGTGCTAACTTACTAAAGTCCTCCACATACTGGCCTACGGTGCGTCCTCCTTGGCGTAGGTAGCGAAACTCACGCTTCTTCATAGCCATAGCTCCTGCTGAAACATGGGTAGTACGGAAAGCTTGCTGAAACTGGTCCCATGTGACAGTTTCAATAGGGTGTGTGGCTGTGTAATTCTCCCACCATGATGATGCGGGTCCATCAAGCTGATGTGCGGCAAAACGCACTCTCTCTGCATCTGTGCATCCTGCAGTGGTCAACTCCCTTCCAACTTTGCGGAGCCAATCATCTGCAACAATTGGCTCGGTGCTGCTGGAAAACACCGGCCGATTCAGTCTCAAGAAACGGGTTAAGTGATCAACAGGGGGTGGTGGTGGGTTGTTGTTGTTGTTGTTGCCTTGGTTCTCTACTAACACTTGCATCAGGGCATTCTGCTGCTGAATCAACTGAGTGATCTCCTGTGGGAAAACAAATCTGGTGTCGCATCTCGGAGGCATCTGGTAGGTTTAGAAAAGATGATAATTTAGAATAGAATGAGGTCTAGAGAGAAAACACTACCCATATGCTCATGAGACAAACACAATCAATATCACTCAATCAATTCAAACAAGGCATACAATCGTGGTGGAAATATGCCCTAGAGGCAATAATAAATGGTTATTATTATATTTCTTTGTTCATGATAATTGTCTATTGTTCATGCTATAATTGTGTTGTCTGGAAATCGTAATACATGTGTGAATACATAGACCACAACGTGTCCCTAGTAAGCCTCTAGTTGACTAGCTCGTTGATCAACAGATAGTCATGGTTTCCTGACTATGGACATTGGATGTCATTGATAACGGGATCACATCATTAGGAGAATGATGTGATGGACAAGACCCAATCCTAAGCATGGCTCAAAGATCGTGTAGTTCGTTTGCTAGAGCTTTTTCATTGTCAAGTATCTTTTCCTTAGACCATGAGATCGTGCAACTCCCGGATGCCGTAGGAGTACTTTGGGTGTGCCAAATGTCACAACGTAACTGGGTGACTATAAAGGTGCACTACGGGTATCTCCGAAAGTGTCTGTTGGGTTGACACGGATCGAGACTGGGATTTGTCACTCCGTAGGACGGAGAGGTATCTCTGGGCCCACTCGGTGATGCATCATCATAATGAGCTCAATGTGACTAAGGAGTTAGCCACGGGATCATGCATTACGGTACGAGTAAAGAGACTTGTCGGTAACGAGATTGAACAAGGTATTGGGATACCGACGATCGAATCTCGGGCAAGTAACATACTGATTGACAAAGGGAATTGTATACGGGATTGATTGAATCCTCGACATCGTGGTTCATCCGATGAGATCATCGTGGAACATGTGGGAGCCAACATGGGTATCCAGATCCCGCTGTTGGTTATTGACCGGAGAGGCGTCTCGGTCATGTCTGCATGTCTCCCGAACCCGTAGGGTCTACACACTTAAGGTTCGGTGACGCTAGGGTTGTAGAGATATTAGTATGCGGAAACCCGAAAGTTGTTCGGAGTCCCGGATGAGATCTCGGACATCACAAGGAGTTCCGGAATGGTCCGGAGGTGAAGAATTATATATAGGAAGTCCAGTTTCGGCCACCGGGAAAGTTTCGGGGGTTATCGGTATTGTACCGGGACCACTGGAAGGGTCCCGGGGGTCCACCGGGTGGGGCCACCTATCCCGGAGGGCCCCATGGGCTGAAGTGGGAAGGGAACCAGCCCTTAGTGGATAGGGGCGCCCCCCCTTGGGCCTCCCCCTGCGCCTAGGGTTGGAAACCCTAGGGTGGGGGGTGCCCCACTTGCCTTGGGGGGCAAGCCACCCCCTTGGCCGCCGCCCCCCCCCTCAGATGAGATCTCCAGGGGGCCGGCGCCCCCCAGGGCTCCTATAAATAGTTGGGGGGAGGGAGGGCAGCAGCACCACAGCCCCTGGCGCCTCCCTCTCCCCCTGGAACACCTCTCCCTCTCGCAGAAGCTTGGCGAAGCCCTGCCGAGATCCCCGCTACTTCCACCACCACGCCGTCGTGCTGCTGGATCTCCATCAACCTCTCCTTCCCCCTTACTGGATCAAGAAGGAGGAGACGTCGCTGCTCCGTACGTGTGTTGAACGCGGAGGTGCCGTCCGTTCGGCACTCGGTCATCGGTGATTTGGATCACGGCGAGTACGACTCCATCAACCCCGTTCATTAGAACGCTTCCGCTCGTGATCTACAAGGGTATGTAGATGCACTCCTTTCCCCTCATTGCTAGTATACTCCATAGGTGGATCTTGGTGATGCGTAGAAAATTTTAAAATTCTACTATGATCCACAACAGTGGCATCATGAGCCAGGCCTATGCGTAGTTACTATGCACGAGTAGAACACAAAGCAGTTGTGGGCGTAGATGTTGTCAATTTTTCTTGCCACTACTAGTCTTATCTTGTTTCGGCGGTATTGTGGGATGAAGCGGCCCGGACCGACCTTACACGTACGCTTACGTGAGACAGGTTCCACCGACTGACATGCACTAGTTGCATAAGGTGGCTAGCGGGTGTCTGTCTCTCCCACTTTAGTCGGAACGGATTCGATGAAAAGGGTCCTTATGAAGGGTAAATAGAAATTGGCATATCACGTTGTGGTTTTACGTAGGTAAGAAACGTTCTTGCTAGAAACCTATACAAGCCACGTAAAAACTTGCAACAACAATTAGAGGACGTCTAACTTGTTTTTGCAGCATGTGCCTTGTGATGTGATATGGCCAGAAGATGTGATGAATGATATATGTGATGTATGAGATTGATCATATTCTTGTAATAGGAATCAAGACTTGCATGTCGATGAGTATGACAACCGGCAGGAGCCATAGGAGTTGTCTTTATTTATTTTTGTATGATTTGCGTGTCATTGAATAACGCCATGTAAATTACTTTACTTTATTGCTAAACGCGTTAGCCATAGAAGTAGAAGTAATCGTTGGCGTGACAACTTCATGAAGACACAAATGGAGATCATGATGATGGAGATCATGGTGTCATGCCGGTGACGAAGATGATCATGGTGCCCCGAAGATGGAGATCAAAGGAGCAAAATGATATTGGCCATATCATGTCACTATTTGATTGCATGTGATGTTTATCATGTTTTGCATCTTATTTGCTTAGAACGACGGTAGTAAGTAAGATGATCCCTTATAATAATTTCAAGAAAGTGTTCCCCCTAACTGTGCACCGTTGCGAAGGTTCGTTGTTTCGAAGCACCACGTGATGATCGGGTGTGATAGATTCTAACGTTCGCATACAACGGGTGTTGATGAGCCTAGCATGTACAGACATGGCCTCGGAACACACGCAATACACTTAGGTTGACTTGACGAGCCTAGCATGTACAGACATGGCCTCGGAACACGGAAGACCGAAAGGTAGAGCATGAGTCGTATAGAAGATACGATCAGCATGGAGATGTTCACCGATCTTGACTAGTCCGTCTCACGTGATGATCGGACACGGCCTAGTTAACTCGGATCATGTTTCACTTAGATGACTAGAGGGATGTCTATCTGAGTGGGAGTTCATTGAGTAATTTGATTAGATGAACTTAATTATCATGAACTTAGTCTAAAATCTTTACAATATGTCTTGTAGATCAAATGGCCCACGTTGTCCTCAACTTCAACGCGTTCCTAGAGAAAACCAAGCTGAAAGATGATGGCAGCAACTATACGGACTGGGTCCGGAACCTGAGAATCATCCTCATAGCTGCCAAGAAAGATTATGTCTTAGAAGCACCGCTAGGTGAAGCACCCATCCCAGAGAACCAAGACGTTATGAACGCTTGGCAATCACGTGCTGATGATTACTCCCTCGTTCAGTGCGGCATGCTTTACAGCTTAGAACCGGGTCTCCAAAAAGCGTTTTGAGAAACACGGAGCATATGAGATGTTCGAAGAGCTGAAAATGGTTTTCCAAGCTCATGCCCGGGTCGAGAGATATGAAGTCTCCGACAAGTTCTTCAGCTGTAAAATGGAGGAAAATAGTTCTGTTAGTGAGCACATACTCAGAATGTCTGGGTTACATAACCGCTTGTCTCAGCAGGGAGTCAATCTCCCGGATGACGCAGTCATTGATAGAATCCTTCAGTCGCTTCCACCAAGCTACAAGAGCTTTGTGATGAACTTCAATATGCAGGGGATGGAAAAGACCATTCCTGAGGTATATTCAATGCTGAAATCAGCGGAGGTGGAGAACAGAAAGGAACATCAAGTGTTGATGGTGAATAAAACCACTAAGTTCAAGAAAGGCAAGGGTAAGAAGGAACTTCAAGAAGGACGGCAAGGGAGTTGTCGCGCCCGGTAAGCCAGTTGCCGGGAAGAAGTCGAAGAATGGACCCAAGCCTGAGACTGAGTGCTTTTATTGCAAGGGAAGTGGTCACTGGAAGCGGAACTGCCCCAAATACTTAGCGGACAAGAAGGCCGGCAACACCAAAGGTATATGTGATATACATGTAATTGATGTGTACCTTACCAGTACTCGTAGTAGCTCCTGGGTATTTGATACCGGTGCGGTTGCTCATATTTGTAACTCAAAAACAGGAGCTGCGGAATAAGCGGAGACTGGCGAAGGACGAGGTGACGATGCGCGTCGGGAATGGTTCCAAGGTCGATGTGATCGCCGTCGGCACGCTACCTCTGCATTTACCTACGGGATTAGTTTTAAACCTCAATAATTGTTATTTAGTGCCAGCTTTGAGCATGAACATTGTATCTGGATCTCGTTTAATTCGAGATGGCTACTCATTTAAATCCGAGAATAATGGTTGTTCTATTTATATGAGAGATATGTTTTATGGTCATGCCCCGCTGGTCAATGGTTTATTCTTGATGAATCTCGAACATGATGTTACACATATTCATAGTGTGAATACCAAAAGATGTAAAGTTGATAACGATAGTCCCACATACTTGTGGCACTGCCGCCTTGGTCACATTGGTGTCAAGCGCATGAAGAAGCTCCATGCAGATGGACTTTTGGAGTCTCTTGATTACGAATCATTTGACACGTGCGAACCATGCCTCATGGGTAAGATGACCAAGACTCCGTTCTCCGGAACAATGGAGCGAGCAACCAACTTATTGGAAATCATACATACCGATGTGTGCGGTCCAATGAGTGTTGAGGCTCGCGGAGGATATCGTTATGTTCTCACTCTCACTGATGACTTAAGTAGATATGGGTATGTCTACCTAATGAAACACAAGTCTGAAACCTTTGAAAAGTTCAAGGAATTTCAGAGTGAGGTTGAGAATCAACGTGACAGGAAAATAAAGTTCTTACGATCAGATCGTGGTGGAGAATATTTAAGTCACGAATTTGGTACGCAGTTAAGGAAATGTGGAATCGTTTCACAACTCACGCCACCTAGAACACCTCAGCGAAACGGTGTGTCCGAACGTCGTAATCGCACTCTATTGGATATGGTGCGATCTATGATGTCTCTTACCGATCTACCACTCTCATTTTGGGGCTATGCTTTAGAGACTGCCGCATTCACTTTAAATAGGGCTCCGTCGAAATCCGTTGAGACGACACCGTATGAATTATGGTTTGGGAAGAAACCTAAGCTGTCGTTTCTAAAAGTTTGGGGATGCGATGCTTATGTCAAGAAACTTCAACCTGAAAAGCTCGAACCCAAGTCGGAAAAATGCGTCTTCATAGGATACCCTAAGGAAACTATTGGGTATACCTTCTACCTCAGATCCGAAGGCAGGATCTTTGTTGCCAAGAACGGGTCCTTTCTGGAGAAAGAGTTTCTCTCGAAAGAATTGAGTGGGAGGAAAGTGGAACTTGATGAGGTGATAGTCACCCCTTCCGAACCGGAAAGTAGCGCAGCGCGGGAAGATGTTCCTGTGGTGCCTACACCGACTGGGGAGGAAGTTAATGATGATGATCATGAAGCTTCGGATCAAGTTACTGCTGAACTTCATAGGTTCACAAGGACACGTTCCGCACCAGAGTGGTACGGCAACCCTGTCCTGGAAATCATGTTGTTAGACAACGGTGAACCTTCGAACTATGAAGAAGCGATGGCGGGCCCGGATTCCAACAAATGGCTTGAAGCCATGCAATCCGAGATAGGATCCATGTATGAAAACGAAGTATGGACTTTGACTGACTTGCCCGATGATCGGCGAGCCATAGAAAACAAATGGATCTTTAAGAAGAAGACATACACGGATGGTAATGTGACCATCTATAAGGCTCGACTTGTCGCTAAGGGTTATCGACAAGTTCAAGGGGTTGACTACGATGAGACTTTCTCACCCGTAGCGAAGCTGAAGTCCGTCCAAATCATGTTAGCAATTGCCGCATACTATGATTATGAGATATGGCAGATGGACGTCAAAACGGCATTCCTTAACGGCTTCCTTATGGAAGAATTGTATATGATGCAGCCGGAAGGTTTTGTCGATCCTAAGAATGCTGACAAAGTATGCAAGCTCCAGTGCTCAATCTATGGGCTGGTGCAAGCATCTCGGAGTTGGAACATTCGCTTTGATGAGATGATCAAAGCGTTTGGGTTTACACAGACTTATGGAGAAGCCTGTGTTTACAAGAAAGTGAGTGGGAGCTCTGTAGCATTTCTCATATTATATGTGGATGACATACTATTGATGGGAAATGATATAGAATTCTTGGAAAGTATAAAGGCCTATTTGAATAAGTGTTTTTCAATGAAGGACCTTGGAGAAGCTGCTTATATATTAGGCATCAAGATTTATAGAGATAGATCAAGACGCCTCATTGGTCTTTCACAGAGTACATACCTTGACAAGATATTGAAGAAGTTCAATATGGATCAGTCCAAGAAGGGGTTCTTGCTTGTATTGCAAGGTGTGCAATTGAGCACGGCTCAATGCCCGACCACGGCAGAAGATAGAGAAAAGATGAGTGTCATCCCCTATGCCTCGGCCATAGGGTCTATAGCCATGCTGTGTACCAGACCCGATGTAAACCTTGCCGTAAGTTTGGTAGGAAGGTACCAAAGTAATCCCGGCATGGAACACTGGACAGCGGTCAAGAATATCCTGAAGTACCTGAAAAGGACTAAGGATATGTTTCTCGTTTATGGAGGTGACGAAGAGCTCGCCGTAAAGGGTTACGTCGACGCTAGCTTCGACACAGATCTGGATGACTCCAAGTCACAAACCGGATACGTGTATATTTTGAATGGAGGGGCAGTAAGCTGGTGCAGTTGCAAGCAAAGCGTCGTGGCGGGATCTACATGTGAAGCGGAGTACATGGCGGCCTCAGAGGCAGCACAGGAAGCAGTCTGGATAAAGGAGTTCATTACCGACCTAGGGGTGATTCCCAATGCGTCGGGCCCGATGACTCTCTTCTGTGACAACACTGGAGCTATTGCCCTTGCGAAGGAGCCTAGGTTTCACAGGAAGACCAGGCATATCAAGTGTCGCTTCAACTCCATTCGTGAAAGTGTTCAAAATGGAGACATAGATATTTGTAAAGTACATACGGACCTGAATCTAGCAGATCCGTTGACTAAACCTCTCCCTAGAGCAAAACATGATCAACACCAGGACGCTATGGGTGTTCGATTCATCACAATGTAACTAGATTATTGACTCTAGTGCAAGTGGGAGACTGTTGGAAATATGCCCTAGAGGCAATAATAAATGGTTATTATTATATTTCTTTGTTCATGATAATTGTCTATTGTTCATGCTATAATTGTGTTATCCGGAAATCGTAATACATGTGTGAATACATAGACCACAACGTGTCCCTAGTAAGCCTCTAGTTGACTAGCTCGTTGATCAACAGATAGTCATGGTTTCCTGACTATGGACATTGGATGTCATTGATAACGGGATCACATCATTAGGAGAATGATGTGATGGACAAGACCCAATCCTAAGCATAGCTCAAAGATCGTGTAGTTCGTTTGCTAGAGCTTTTTCATTGTCAAGTATCTTTTCCTTAGACCATGAGATCGTGCAACTCCCGGATGCCGTAGGAGTACTTTGGGTGTGCCAAACGTCACAACGTAACTGGGTGACTATAAAGGTGCACTACGGGTATCTTCGAAAGTGTCTGTTGGGTTGGCACGGATCGAGACTGGGATTTGTCACTCCGTATGACGGAGAGGTATCTCCGGGCCCACTCGGTGATGCATCATCATAATGAGCTCAATGTGACTAAGGAGTTAGCCACGGGATCATGCATTACGGTACGAGTAAACAGACTTGCCGGTAACGAGATTGAACAAGGTATTGGGATACCGACGATCGAATCTCGGGCAAGTAACATACCGATTGACAAAGGGAATTGTATACGGGATTGATTGAATCCTCGACATCGTGGTTAATCCGATGAGATCATCGTGGAACATGTGGGAGCCAACATGGGTATCCAGATCCCGCTGTTGGTTATTGACCGGAGAGGCGTCTCGGTCATGTCTGCATGTCTCCCGAACCCGTAGGGTCTACACACTTAAGGTTCGGTGACGCTAGGGTTGTAGAGATATTAGTATGCGGAAACCCGAAAGTTGTTTGGAGTCCCAGATGAGATCCCGGACATCACGAGGAGTTCCGAAATGGTCCGGAGGTGAAGAATTATATATAGGAAGTCCAGTTTCGGCCATCGGGAAAGTTTCGGGGGTTATCGGTATTGTACCGGGACCACCGGAAGGGTCCCGTGGGTCCACCGGGTGGGGCCACCTATCCCGGAGGGGCCCATGGGCTGAAGTGGGAAGGGAACCAGCCCTTAGTGGGCTGGGGCGCCCCCCTTGGGCCTCCCCCTGCGCCTAGGGCTGGAAACCCTAGGGTGGGGGGCGCCCCACTTGCCTTGGGGGGCAAGCCACCCCCTTGGCCGCCGCCCCCCCTCAGATGAGATCTCCAAGGGGCCGGCGCCCCCCCAGGGCTCCTATAAATAGTGGGGGGAGGGAGGGCAGCAGCACCACAGCCCCTGGCGCCTCCCTCTCCCCTGCAACACCTCTCCCTCTCGCAGAAGCTTGGCGAAGCCCTGCCGAGATCCCCGCTACTTCCACCACCACACCGTCGTGCTGCTGGATCTCCATCAACCTCTCCTTCCCCCTTGCTGGATCAAGAAGGAGGAGACGTCGCTGCTCCGTACGTGTGTTGAACGCGGAGGTGTCGTCCGTTCGGCACTCGGTCATCGGTGATTTGGATCACGGCGAGTACGACTCCATCAACCCCGTTCATTTGAACGCTTCCGCTCGCGATCTACAAGGGTATGTAGATGCACTCCTTTCCCCTCGTTGCTAGTATACTCCATAGATGGATCTTGGTGATGCGTAGGAAATTTTAAAATTCTGCTACGATCCACAACAAATCGATCTGACTATCGTTACAAAGTGCTCGGACTATACTATATACATGGGGGAATACTACTACTGATTATGGTGGTCTACTAGAAATTTTGTTCGGTCGAAGACTCCATGATATCTGCTCCAGCTTCATCAACAAAATCATCTTCACTGGGGTCCGAGTCGGTGTCGTCGATGATGATGTAGTTATCCGGGCAAGCGCAATCATCATCTTGTCCTCCTGGTGCTGGGTCTCCCATGAATACTCCGATCTTCTTTATCAGGTCGTCATTCTTCTCCACCAGTGCGACGATTTCCTCCATATAATCCTCATGTGTAGCCTTGAGTTCTTCCTCCCACTCCGTGATCTTGGTCAATGCCTTCTTGAGATCTATCATGTTTGCGCACATCTGATTCTCCTGGCGACGAATGTGTTGGTTTTGCTCCTGGATGAAAGCTGCAATTGATCCATCCTTCTTGGTGCTGATCATCTCCCATTGCTCATCTCGGCTTCCCCAAATCTGATAAATAGTATCCTTAAGCTCCCTGTGGTAGACTTCTCCAATGCGTCCCATAGTGATGTGGGCTGCCATGCTCTTCCCTAAACTCCACGTTGGTGCATCAAAGGAAAACTCTATAGGCTCAGTGACTGGCGTAAACGTCCTTCCTGGAACTTCAACTTCAATCTTCCAGCGCTCCTCTTCTGGTAGTGTGGCGTTGTAGGTCCCGGTGAAGCTTGGTATTCCGATGTTCAGGTACTTAGTGACTTCCTTCAAGTGTCGTCCAAAAGGTGTATCTTCATCCGGTTGCATGAACTTGTTCCTTGCATCCGCCATTCCTAAAAGAGTAGAAAATGGAGAGGAGTCGGAAATGAGAAGAGAGTAGTGTTCTAGGGTTTAAGCTTAGTGGTCGTGTCCTACAGCCAGCGTGTGCTCTGATACCACCTTGTAGCGACCAGACCTCAAACAGTCTGATCTACCGTGCACCAGTGTCATCCCTAGATCAGTAATGCTGACACGCACAGTACTTGGAGGATTTATAACAGAGTAGCAATCACACACTTATTACATCAAGTATCTCAAGAGAGAAATAAGTATGACAAATATGGCTTAAGGCCATCTAAAACGATAACAGCGGAAGACTTGGAAGATAAGTGAGTCCATCAACTCCAACGGCATCACTGAGTATAAGACCACGACCTAAGGCACCTTACTCGTGTCTGGAAAGTCTGCAACATGAAACGTTGCAGCCCGAAAACGGGTCAGCACGTGGAATATGCTGGCAATGTAACACATAGAGAGTAATGAACAGAATAATGCTATACTACATGCATATATGGCTGGTAGAAGGCTCTATGGTTACAGTTTTGCAAAAAGCCAATTTTTCCCTACTGCAAAGGAATAAATTTTATTTAAACATTGAGAATGGTTGACAGCATTCTCAATCCCAATTAAGTATCATCATCAAACCCAACAAAATTAATTAAAGTAACATGATGAGATTCACATGATAATCCAGATACTAGATACTCAAGGTGTCCATAACCGGGGACACGGCTAACCATGATTAGTTTATACACTGTGCAGAGGTTTGTGCACTTTTCCCCACAAGACTCGATCTCCTCCGTTAGATTTCTCGCACTACATGGTGTTTGAGAAACGGATGACCGAGACACAGTCTTTCAGAAGTGTTTGCACCTTACGAATGGGTAGACAGTACCACCTACATCCCCTACATCTGCTAGTCTACCACTGTAAGAGTTCACACGACCTACTTAACTATGCTAGAGCCCATAATAGCTTGTGGCTGCACACGGAAGTTTCTAGCATGAATAATCTCATGATCCCTTTGAGCCTGGGTGGCGGTCCAAAGAAAAACAAGCAATCCTGGAATACCCAGGTACCTCAATCCACCCAGATGTGTGTTTTAGTTGCCACCTTAAGTTTAACCATTAATTAACAATCTCACATCTGTCATGGTAACACTCAACCCAATCCACGTCTATTAGAATAGCATAACGATATAAGCAAATGTAGAAGTAACTCCCAAGGGTTTGATAATAAACAGGGCAATAGGTACTACCTCATCTACTTCCCAGAACCCACAATTTAATTAGATCCTAATCATGCAATGTTTGAGGGTTGATCTAATGCAATAAAACTGGGTAGTAAAAGAAGTATGATCAAAGTGTTACTTGCCTTGCTGATGATCCGTGAAACCTAGAGATTCGAAGTAGCAAGCGGCGCACTCCGGGTACTCTATCGCAAACAAACAAGCAAACAGTAAGCACTCAACTAATGCACATGTAAAACTCAAAATAAAGATTTACCAGAAAGTTCAACTTAAGAACTCTGGTTTGCAAAAAGAATTAAATCAAACGAAGCAACGAAGGTCAAACGGCGAAAGAAACAAGCTTCGTTTACTAATCTGGATCTAGGTCAAATTTTACAGTAGCAAAAACCTGTTTGAGTTGGTTAAACGGAAAGAGAATTTCGAGACGAAACTCTAGGCGCTTGAATCGCCTGATTCCGATAAACGAGCGAAAAGTTAAACTAAAACGAAAAACAGATCGGAAATCGTGATTCTGAATAATCGCGGAAAATCCGAGAAAAATAAAACTGACGAACAGTTTAACGAACGGACGTTCGTTAACTGCGGCTAAACGGTGAACGCGTTCGTTAAAACGAACGGGCCGGCGAACGTTCGCTAACTAACTAAACCGAAAAAAATAAACCGATCTATATAAAAAATAAACCTAGGGTTTCAAAAAGAAAACCGCACGGTTTTCCGGCGAAAAACCGGCGCGGCGGCTCCCTCGGTCCGGCGGGATTCCGGCGGGGTCGAGCGGGGCGGGCTTCGAGAGAGGGCGACGAGGGGCGGTTGAGGCGGCGGGGTCGACGGGTGCGTCGGGCGGCGGGGTTCGGCGTCGGGGCGTCGGCTTCCTGCGGCGGCGGCGTCGAGCTTCTCCGGCGGCTCGGTCGGGGCTTCGGGCGGCGGCGGCTCCGGTCGGGGTGGCGGGGAACGAGGCGACGGCGGTATATATAGGTGGGGGTGGCTTGGGGGAGGGGTAAGGCGGCGGGGCGGCGTGGTCCTCCCGGACTCGGGCGGCGGCGCGGCTTTGGTCTCCAGGGGGAGACGGCGACGCGGGCATGGGCTGGCCTGGCTCGGCTGGGCCTCGGCCCAGTCGGGCGCGGGATTTTTTTTAAATAATTCCGCCGAAACTAAAAAAATCCTAGAAAAATAAATAAAAATCTAAAAATGCCAGAATAAATTTTCACCGTCTAATTAAAATAATTAGAACGAGATGAACATTTTCTTGGCCCTAAAATGCAGTTTTGAAAACGTGCAATTTTCTAATGCAAATAAAATTGCAAATAAAAATCCGATAAAATCAAATATTTGATTTTAATATTTTTCTCCAATATTTCAATTATTTTGGAGAAGTCATATTTTCTCCTCTCATATATTTTAATATGAAATATTTTTCGGAGTGAAAAATAATTAAAACCAAAAATCCTCGTTTCATTATTTGACAAAAATCAAATATGAAAACCGGGGAAATCCCCGACTCTCTCCGAGGGTCCTTGAGTTGCTTAGGATTTCGAGGATTTGCCAAAATGCAATAAAATATGCTATGCAATGATGATCTAATGTATAACATTGCAAATTGAAAATTTGGGATGTTACAGTGGTCAACGTGGTCAAGGAACGACTTCCATCGGACGTGGACTGTACGTGGAGAGGCTGACAGCTGGGTCCACGGCCGCAGCAAGGAAGTGCCTCCTTATTACGCGGAAAATAATGATTCCTCCACCTGACAGCTGGGACCCACTGGACGGGCCACTGTATTTCGCGAAAAAAAAGTTTCCCCCTGACTGCTGGGACCCACCAACTACATCTTCACATGCAAGGAAGTGCGTCCGGGCAAAAAAACGATTCACCCCCTGACTGCTGGGACCCACCAGCTACATCTTCGCAGGCAAGGAAGTTCCTGACAGTCGGGACCCACCTGGTCGAAGCGTACGTAGCATTGTCATTCTGGTCCCGAACGTGTACGTACATACTAGTCGATGTAGAGGCGCGCACGTGTCGTAGTAGAGGCGCGCACGTAGCATGTACACGTACGTACAACGGCTAGTGTGCAAGAAAGAAAATACGGCCACGTACGTACATACGGGCAGGGTCTCGAACACCTACTCGCGCATACGTACGGCCAGGGCTCGTGTACATGGCTGGGTCGGAACGGAGAAACAGCGTCGTCATCGTGTTCATGGGGAGCCAACCGGCTGGGTCGGAACGGAATGCGTCGTCGTGTTCATCGGGAGGGCTTGGACGGAACAGCTGATGGAAACGAGGCCTGGCGTACCGCAGAACGGAGGAAACGGCCTTGTGTTCGACCGGCCACGTTTGAAACGGGATCCTATTCATCAGGAGGGGTCTGGCGTGTCGCAAAACGGAGGAAACGGACCTCCTACGGTCGAAACGGGGGTCCTGTTGATCGGGAGGGGTGTGGCGTACCGCAAAATGGAGGAAACGGACTTGTGTTGGAGCGCTACGGTCTTAACGGGGGTCCTGTTCATCGGGAGGGGTGTGGCGTACCGCAAAACGGGACTCCACGGGACACTGTTCATCTCCACCGCCGACCCCCTCCCGCCTCCACGGGCTACTGTTCATCCACCGTCGACCTCCTCCAGCCTCCACCTGCGACTGTTCATCCACGGGCTCCTGTTCATCCAGCCTCCACCACGCGCTACTCCACCAGCTACTGTTCAACCAACCCTCTCCACGGGCTACTGTTCATCCAGCCGTCCACCGTCTACTGTTCATTCTGCCCTCCACGGGGTGGTCCTGTTCATCCTGCCCTCCACGGGGTCCTGTTCATCCAGCCCCAACCGGCTCGATCGATCGGGGTCCTGTTCATCCAGAGGCAACACCACAGGGTCCTGTTCATCCACCCCCACCGGGAACTGTTCATCCAAACCCCCTAGCAACGCTCACTGTTCATCCAAAGGCAGCATCGATCGGCTTCAGTTAGCAGCAGTAGCGAAGGAATCGCTCGACCGGGTTTAGTTAACAGCCATCGATCGACCGTTTGGGTTCAGTAACGCGTAGCCTGCAGTGCAATCACTCGGGTTCAGTTAGATCCCAACGCCTCGCTCGGGTTCAGTTAGAGCCAACGCCTCGCACACACGCGCGTACATGGACGAGAGAAACGCGCATCGCTCGGCCCCGACCTCCCACCGTAACCGGGAACTCCCCGAAATTTTCCTCGCCCTCGCTTCTACCACGGTTTTTTCCGTCATGGACGGCCCAAAGAATGTCATGCAGATGCGTCTCCGGCCCGCCCAGGACGAAAAGCCCATTTTCTGTCATGATTTTTTGTCATAGAAGTAGGAGCCCACCACATCTATGATGATACCGGGTTTTTTCACAATTATCGTCATAGAAGTGTCATATGTATGACAGAAAAAAAAATCGTTCGGCCCAAAATGTCACGGATCTGTCTTTTTTTTGTAGTGTAACGAGCACTAGACAAACGCATTTCGAGAACATACACAAAGTCCCAGCTATGGACCAATTGCATCATCATAACCGAGGTCTCTTGCATTTCCCTACAAGTAATTGGATCTCATATGGAGATGTTTAGTTAAGTAGAATAGAAAAAATCGAATGCAACTACACAAGAACTAGTTTGTAACTGTCGTTCGGAATCAGTTTTGCGCAGTGTTAATTGAAACATGGATATCTGACTCATACGGAGTCCTTTTTGGCTCCACAAGTAGTCAAAACTTTTGTGATGACCAGATGCTTCAAAGCATTCTTTCATAGGGAACTTTTGGATAACTCTTCTTAAGGAAATCGTTCAGAAACTTGTATAGAAACTTTCTTAATGAACACTCGACAAACGCATTTCGGGAATGTACACAAAGTCCCAGCTATGGACCTAGTGCATCATCATAACTGAGGTCTCTTACATTTCCCTACAAGTAATTGGATCTCATATGGAGATGTTTAGTGAAGTAGAATGGAAAAAAATCAAATGCAACTACACAAGAACTAGTCTGTAACTTTCGTTCGGAATCAGTTTTGCGCAGTGTTAACTGAAACATGGATATCTGACTCATACGGAGTCCGTTTTGGATCCACATGTAGTCAACATTTGTGACGACCAGATGCTTCAGAGGATTCTTTCATAGGGAACTTTTGGGGAACTTTTCTTAAGGAGTTCGTTCAGAAACTTGTATAGAAACTTTCTTGATTAGCACTCGACAAACGCATTTCGAGAACATACACAAAGTCCCAGCTATGGACCTAGTGCATCATAATAGCCGAGGTCTCTTGCATTTCCCTACAAGTAATTGGATCTCATATGGAGATGTTTAGTGAAGTAGAATGGAAAAAATCGAATGCAACTACACAAGAACTAGTCTGTAACTGTCGTTCGGAATCAGTTTTGCGCAGTGTTAGCTGAAACATGGATATCTGACACATACGGAGTCCGTTTTGGCTCCACAAGTAGTCAAAACATTTGTGACGACCAGATGCTTCAAAGAATTCTTTCATAGGGAACTTTTGGATAACTTTTCTTAAGGATTTCGTTCAGAAACTTGTATAGAAACTTTCTTAATGAGCACTCGACAAACGCATTTCGGGAACGTACACAAAGTCCAAGCTATGGACCTAGTGCATCATCATAACCGAGGTCTCTTGCATTTCGCAACAAGTAACTGGATCTCATATGGAGATGTTTAATGAAGTAGAATGCAAAAAATCGAATGCAACTACACAAGAACTAGTCTGTAACTGTCGTTCGGAATCAGTTTTCCGCATTGTTAGCTGAAACATGGATATCTGACACATACGGAGTCCGTTTTGGCTCCACAAGTAGTCAAAACGTTTGTGAAGACCAGATGCTTCAAACAATTCTTTCATAGGGAGAACTTTTCTTAAGGAGTTCGTTCAGAAACTTGTATAGAAAGTTTCTTAATGAGCACTCGACAAACGCATTTCGAGAACATACACAAAGTCCTAGCTATGGACCTAGCGCATCATCATAACTGAGGTCTCTTGCATTTCCCTACAAGTAATTGGATCTCATATGGATATGTTTAGTGAAGTAGAATGGAAAAATCGAATGCAACTACACAAGAACTTGTCTGTAACTGTCGTTCGGAATCAGTTTTGCGCAGTGTTAACTGAAACATGGATATCTGACTCATACGGAGTCCGTTTTGGCTCCATAAGTAGTGAAAACGTTTGTGACGACCAGATGCTTGAAAGGATTTTTTCATAGGGGACTTATGGAGAACTTTTCTTCAAGAGTTCGTTCAGAAACTTGTATAGAAACTTTCTTAATGAGCACTCGACAAACGCATTTCGGGAACGTACACAAAGTACCAGCTATGGACCTAGTGCATCATCATAACCGAGGTCTCTTGCATTTCCCTACAAGTAATTGGATCTCATATGGAGATGTTTAGTGAAGTAGAATGGAAAAAATCGAATGCAACTACACAAGAACTAGTCCGTAACTGTCGTTCAGAATCAGTTTTGCGCAGTGTTAACTGAAACCTGGATATCTGACTCATACGGAGTCCGTTTTGGCTCCACAAGTAGTCAAAACGTTTGTGACGACCAGATGCTTCAAAGGATTCTTTCATAGGGAACTTTTGGATTAATTTTTCTTCAGGAGTTCGTTCAGAAACTTGTATAGAAACTTTCTTAATGAGCACTCGACAAACGCATTTCGGGAACGTACACAAAGTCCCAGCTATGGACCTAGTGCATCATCATGACCGAGGTCTCTTGCATTTCCCTACAAGTAATTGGATCGCATATGGAGATGTTTAGTGAAGTAGAATGAAAAAAATCGAATGCAACTACACAAGAACTTGTCTGTAACTGTCATGCGGAATCAGTTTTGCGTTGTGTTAACCGAAACATGGATATCTGACTCATACGGAGTCTGTTTTGGCTCCACAAGTAGTCAAAACGTTTGTGACGACTAGATGCTTCTAAAGCTTCTTTCATAGGGAACTTTTGGAGAACTTTTCTTAAGGAGTTCGTTTAGAAACTTGTATAGAAACTTTCTTAATGAGCACTCAACAAACGCATTTTGAGAACATACACAAAGTCCCCGCTATGGACCTAGTGCATCATCAGAACCGAGGTCTCTTGCATTTCCCTACAAGTAACTGGATCTCATATGGAGATGTTTAGTTATTAGAATGGAAAAAATCAAGTGCAACTACACAAGAACTAGTCTGTAACTATCGTTCGGAATCAGTTTTGCGCAGTGCTAACTGAAACATGGATATCTGACTCATACGGAGTTCGTTTTGGCTCCACAAGTAGTCAAAATGTTTGTGACGACCAGATGCTTCAAAGGATTCTTTCAGAGGGAAAGTTTGGATAACTTTTCTTCAGGAGTTCGTTCAGAAACTTGTATAGACACTTTCTTAATGAGCACCCGACAAACACATTTCAGGAACTTACACAAAGTCCCAGCTATGGACCTAGTGCATCATCATAACCGAGTTCTCCTGCATTTCCCTACAAGTAATTGGATATCATATGGAGATGTTTAGTGAAGTAGAATGGAAAAATTCGAATGCAACTACACAAGAACTAGTTTGTAACTGTCTCTTCGGAATCAGTTATGCGCAGTGTTAACTGAAACATGGATATCTGACTCAAACGGAGTCCGTTTTGGCTCCACAAGTAGTCAAAACGTTTGTGACGACCAGATGCTTCAAAGGATTCGTTCATAGGGAATTTTGGAGAAATTTTCTTAAAGAGTTCGTTCAGAAACTTGTATAGAAACTTTCTTAATGAGCACTCGACAAACGCATTTCGAGAATATACACAAAGTCCCAGCTATGGACCTATTGCATCATCATAACCGAGGTCTCTTGAATTTCCCTACAAGTGATTGGATCTCATATGGAGATGCTTCGTGAAGTAGAATGGAAAAAATCGAATGCAACTACACAAGAACTAGTCTGTAACTGTCGTTCGGAATCAGTTTTGCGCTGTGTTAACAGAAACATGGATATCTGACTCATCCGGAGTCCGTTCTGGCTCCACAAGTAGTCAAAATGTTTGTGACAACCAGATGTTTCAAAGGATTCTTTCATAGAGAACTTCTGGATAACTTATCTTTTGGAGTTCGTTCAGAAACTTGTATAGAAAGTTTCTTAATGAGCACTCGACAAACGCATTTCGAGAACATACACAAAGTCCCAGCTATGGACCTAGTGCATCATCATAACTAAGGTCTCTTAAATTTCCCTACAAGTAATTGGATCTCATATGGAGATGTTTTGTGAAGTAGAATGGAAAAAATCGAATGCAACTTCACAAGAACTAGTCTGTAACTGTCGTTAGGAATCAGTTTTGCGCAGTGTTAAGTGAAACATGGATATCTGACTCATACGGAGTCCGTTTTGGATCCACAAGTAGTGAAAACATTTGCG
>NC_057799.1:506456445-506456821 GCF_018294505.1 Triticum aestivum
TCTCCTGCATTTCCCTACAAGTAATTGGATATCATATGGAGATGTTTAGTGAAGTAGAATGGAAAAATTCGAATGCAACTACACAAGAACTAGTTTGTAACTGTCTCTTCGGAATCAGTTATGCGCAGTGTTAACTGAAACATGGATATCTGACTCAAACGGAGTCCGTTTTGGCTCCACAAGTAGTCAAAACTTTTGTGACAACCTGATGCTCTAAAGGATTCTTTCATAGGGAACTTTTGGGGAACTTTTGTTAAGGAGTTCGTTCAGAAAATTGTATAGAAACTTTCTTAATGAGCACTCGACAAACGCATTTCGAGAACATACACAAAGTCCCAGCTATGGACCTAGTGCATCATCATAACTGAGGTCTCTT
>NC_057799.1:506456831-506457605 GCF_018294505.1 Triticum aestivum
ATTTCCCTACAAGTAATTGGATCTCATATGGAGATGTTTTGTGAAGTAGAATGGAAAAAATCGAATGCAACTTCACAAGAACTAGTCTGTAACTGTCGTTAGGAATCAGTTTTGCGCAGTGTTAAGTGAAACATGGATATCTGACTCATACGGAGTCCGTTTTGGATCCACAAGTAGTGAAAACATTTGCGACGACCAGATGCTTTGAAGGATTCTTTAATAGGGAACTTCTGGAGAACTTTTCTTAAGGAATTCGTTCAGAAAGTTGAATAGAAACTTTCTTAATGAGTACTCGACAAACGCATTTCGAGGACATACACAAAGTCCCAGCTATGGACCTAGTGCATCATCATAACTGAGGTCTCTTGCATTTCCCTACAATTAATTGGATCTCATATGGAGATGTTTAGTGAAGTAGAATGGAAAAAATCGAATGCAACTACACAAGAACTAGTTTGTAACTGTCTCTTCGGAATCAGTTATGCGCAGTGTTAACTGAAACATGGATATCTGACTAAAACGGAGTCCGTTTTGGCTCCACAAGTAGTCAAAACTTTTGTGACAACCTGATGCTCTAAAGGATTCTTTCATCGGGAACTTTTGGGGGACTTTTCTTAAGGAGTTCGTTCAGAAAATTGTATAGAAACTTTCATAATGAGCACTCGACAAACGCATTTCGAGAACATACACAAAGTCCCAGCTATGGACCTAGTGCATCATCATAACTGAGGTCTCTTGCATTTCCCTACAAGTAATTGGATCTCATATGTAGAT
>NC_057799.1:506457615-506459284 GCF_018294505.1 Triticum aestivum
ACTCGACAAACGCATTTCGAGGACATACACAAAGTCCCAGCTATGGACCTAGTGCATCATCATAACTGAGGTCTCTTGCATTTCCCTACAATTAATTGGATCTCATATGGAGATGTTTAGTGAAGTAGAATGGAAAAAATCGAATGCAACTACACAAGAACTAGTTTGTAACTGTCTCTTCGGAATCAGTTTTGCGCAGTATTTACTGAAACATGGATATCTGACTCATACGGAGTCCGTTTTGGCTCCACAAGTAGTCAAAACATTTGTGACGACCTGATGCTCCAAAGGACTCTTTCATCGGGAACTTTTGGGGGACTTTTCTTAAGGAGTTCGTTCAGAAAATTGTATAGAAACTTTCATAATGAGCACTCGACAAACGCATTTCGAGAACATACACAAAGTCCCAGCTATGGACCTAGTGCATCATCATAACTGAGGTCTCTTGCATTTCCCTACAAGTAATTGGATCTCATATGTAGATGTTTTGTGAAGTAGAATGGAAGAAATCGAATGCAACTGCACAAGAACTAGTCTGTAACTGTCGTTCGGAATCAGTTTTGCGCAGTGTTAACTGAAACATGGATATCTGACTCATACGGAGTCCGTTTTGGATCCACAAGTAGTCAAAACCTTTGTGACGACCAGATGCTTTGAAGGATTCTTTCATAGGGAACTTTTGGAGAGCTTTTCTTAAGGAGTTCGTTCAGAAAGTTGAATAGAAACTTTCTTAATGAGTACTCGACAAACGCATTTCGAGGACATACACAAAGTCCCAGCTATGGACCTAGTGCATCATCATAACTGAGGTCTCCTGCATTTCCCTACAAGTAATTGGATATCATATGGAGATGTTTAGTGAAGTAGAATGGAAAAATTCGAATGCAACTACACAAGAACTAGTTTGTAACTGTCTCTTCGGAATCAGTTATGCGCAGTGTTAACTGAAACATGGATATCTGACTCAAACGGAGTCCGTTTTGGCTCCACAAGTAGTCAAAACTTTTGTGACAACCTGATGCTCTAAAGGATTCTTTCATAGGGAACTTTTGGGGAACTTTTGTTAAGGAGTTCGTTCAGAAAATTGTATAGAAACTTTCTTAATGAGCACTCGACAAACGCATTTCGAGAACATACACAAAGTCCCAGCTATGGACCTAGTGCATCATCATAACTGAGGTCTCTTGCATTTCCCTACAAGTAATTGGATCTCATATGGAGATGTTTTGTGAAGTAGAATGGAAAAAATCGAATGCAACTTCACAAGAACTAGTCTGTAACTGTCGTTAGGAATCAGTTTTGCGCAGTGTTAAGTGAAACATGGATATCTGACTCATACGGAGTCCGTTTTGGATCCACAAGTAGTGAAAACATTTGCGACGACCAGATGCTTTGAAGGATTCTTTAATAGGGAACTTCTGGAGAACTTTTCTTAAGGAATTCGTTCAGAAAGTTGAATAGAAACTTTCTTAATGAGTACTCGACAAACGCATTTCGAGGACATACACAAAGTCCCAGCTATGGACCTAGTGCATCATCATAACTGAGGTCTCTTGCATTTCCCTACAATTAATTGGATCTCATATGGAGATGTTTAGTGAAGTAGAATGGAAAAAATCGAATGCAACTACACAAGAACTAGTTTGTAACTGTCTCTTCGGAATCAGTT
>NC_057799.1:506459294-506464020 GCF_018294505.1 Triticum aestivum
TCTCCTGCATTTCCCTACAAGTAATTGGATATCATATGGAGATGTTTAGTGAAGTAGAATGGAAAAATTCGAATGCAACTACACAAGAACTAGTTTGTAACTGTCTCTTCGGAATCAGTTATGCGCAGTGTTAACTGAAACATGGATATCTGACTCAAACGGAGTCCGTTTTGGCTCCACAAGTAGTCAAAACTTTTGTGACAACCTGATGCTCTAAAGGATTCTTTCATAGGGAACTTTTGGGGAACTTTTGTTAAGGAGTTCGTTCAGAAAATTGTATAGAAACTTTCTTAATGAGCACTCGACAAACGCATTTCGAGAACATACACAAAGTCCCAGCTATGGACCTAGTGCATCATCATAACTGAGGTCTCTTACATTTCCCTACAAGTAATTGGATCTCATATGGAGATGTTTTGTGAAGTAGAATGGAAAAAATCGAATGCAACTTCACAAGAACTAGTCTGTAACTGTCGTTAGGAATCAGTTTTGCGCAGTGTTAACTGAAACATGGATATCTGACTCATACGGAGTCCGTTTTGGATCCACAAGTAGTGAAAACCTTTGCGACGACAAGATGCTTTGAAGGATTCTTTAATACGGAACTTTTGGAGAACTTTTCTTAAGGAATTCGTTCAGAAAGTTGAATAAAAACTTTCTTAATGAGTACTCGACAAACGCATTTCGAGGACATACACAAAGTCCGAGCTATGGACCTAGTGCATCATCATAACTGAGGTCTCTTGCATTTCCCTACAATTAATTGGATCTCATATGGAGATGTTTAGTGAAGTAGAATGGAAAAAATCGAATGCAACTACACAAGAACTAGTTTGTAACTGTCTCTTCGGAATCAGTTTTGCGCAGTATTTACTGAAACATGGATATCTGACTCATACGGAGTCCGTTTTGGCTCCACAAGTAGTCAAAACATTTGTGACGACCTGATGCTCCAAAGGATTCTTTCATCGGGAACTTTTGGGGAACTTTTCTTAAGGAGTTCGTTCAGAAAATTGTATAGAAACTTTCTTAATGAGCACTCGACAAATGCATTTCGAGAACATACACAAAGTCCCAGCTATGGACCTAGTGCATCATCATAACTGAGGTCTCTTGCATTTCCCTACAAGTAATTGGATCTCATATGGAGATGTTTTGTGAAGTAGAATGGAAGAAATCGAATGCAACTACACAAGAACTAGTGTGTAACTGTCGTTCAGAATCAGTTTTGCGCAGTGTTAACTGAAACATGGATATCTCACTCATACGGAGTCCGTTTTGGATCCACAAGTAGTCAAAACCTTTGTGACGACCAGATGCTTTGAAGGATTCTTTCATAGGGAACTTTTAGAGAGCTTTTCTTAAGGAGTTCGTTCAGAAAGTCTAATAGAAACTTTCTTAATGAGTACTCGACAAACGCATTTTGAGGACATACACGAAGTCCCAGCTATGGACCTAGTGCATCATCATAACTGAGGTCTCTTGCATTTCCCTACAAGTAATTGGATCTCATATGGAGATGTTTAGTGAAGTAGAATGGAAAAATTCGAATGCAACTACACAAGAACTAGTCTGTAACTGTCGTTCGGAATCAGTTTTGCGCAGTGTTAACTGAAACATGGATATCTGACTCATACGGAGTCCGTTTTGGCTCCACAAGTAGTCAAAACGTTTGTGATGACCATATGCTTCAAATGATTCTTTCATAGGGACATTTTGAAGAACTTTTCTTAAGGAGTTCGTTCAGAAACATGTATAGAAACTTTCTTAATGAGCACTCGACAAACGCATTTGGAGAAGATACACAAAGTCCCAGCTATGGACCTAGTGCATCATCATAACCGAGGTCTCTTGCATTTCCCTACAAGTAATTGGATCTCATATGGAGATGTTTTGTGAAGTAGAATGGAAAAAATCGAATGCAACTACACAAGAACTAGTCTGTAACTGTCGTTCCGAATCAGTTTTGCGCATTGTTAACTTAAACATGGATATCTGACTCATACGGAGTCCGTTCTGGCTCCACAAGTAGTCAA
Source organism: Triticum aestivum (assembly GCF_018294505.1). Taxonomy (NCBI): domain Eukaryota; kingdom Viridiplantae; phylum Streptophyta; class Magnoliopsida; order Poales; family Poaceae; genus Triticum; species Triticum aestivum. The sequence continues at coordinate 506,461,331 of NC_057799.1, forward strand.
CACGTTTGTGAGGACCAAATGCTCCAAAGATTTTTCCATAGAGAACTTTTGGATAACTTTTCTTAAGGAGTTCGTTCAGAAACTTGTATAGAAACTTTCTTAATGAGCACTCGACAAACGCATTTCGAGAACATACACAAAGTCCCAGCTACGGACCTAGTGCATCATCATAACCGAGGTCTCTTGAATTTCCCTACAAGTAATTGGATCTCATATGGAGATGTTTTGTGAAGTAGAATGGAAAAAATCGAATGCAACTTCACAAGAACTAGTCTGTAACTGTCGTTAGGAATCAGTTTTGCGCAGTGTTAACTGAAACACGGATATCTGACTCATACGGAGTCCGTTTTGGATCCACAAGTAGTCAAAACCTTTGTGACGACCAGATGCTTTGAAGGATTCTTTCATAGGGAACTTTTGGAGAACTTTTCTTAAGGAGTTCGTTCAGAAAATTGAATAGAAACTTTCTTAATGAGTACTCGACAAACGCATTTCGAGGACATACACAAAGTCCCAGCTATGGACCTAGTGCATCATCATAACCGAGGTCTCTTGCATTTCCCTACAAGTAATTGGATCTCATATGGAGATGTTTAGTGAAGTAGAATGGAAAAAATCGAATGCAACTACACAAGAACTAGTCTGTAACTGTCGTTCGGAATCAGTTTTGCGCAGTGTTAACTGAAACATGGATATCTGACTCATACGGAGTCCGTTTTGGCTCCACAAGTAGTCAAAACGTTTGTGATGACCATATGCTTCAAACTATTCTTTCATAGGGAAATTTTGAAGAACTTTTCTTAAGGAGTTCGTTCAGAAACATGTATAGAAACTTTCTTAATGAGCACTCGACAAACACATTTGGAGAAGATACACAAAGTCCCAGCTATGGACATAGTGCATCATCATAACCGAGGTCTCTTGCATTTCCCTACAAGTAATTGGATCTCATATGGAGATGTTTAGTGAAGTAGAATGGAAAAAATCGAATGCAACTACACAAGAACTAGTCTGTAACTGTCGTTCCGAATCAGTTTTGCGCATTGTTAACTTAAACATGGATATCTGACTCATACGGAGTCCGTTTTGGCTCCACAAGTAGTCAACACGTTTGTGACGACCAAATGCTCCAAAGGATTCTTTCATAGAGAACTTTTGGATAACTTTTCTTAAGGAGTTCGTTCAGAAAATGGTATAGAAACTTTCTTAATGAGCACTCGACAAATGCATTTCGAGAACATACACAAAGTCCCAGCTATGGACCTAGTGCATCATCATAACTGAGGTCTCTTGCATTTCCCTACAAGTAATTGGATCTCATATGGAGATGTTTTGTGAAGTAGAATGGAAGAAATCGAATGCAACTACACAAGAACTAGTGTGTAACTGTCGTTCGGAATCAGTTTTGCGCAGTGTTAACTGAAACATGGATATCTGACTCATACGGAGTCCGTTTTGGATCCGCAAGTAGTCAAAACCTTTGTCACGACCAGATGCTTTGAAGGATTCTTTCATAGGGAACTTTTGGAGAGCTTTTCTTAAGGAGTTCGTTCAGAAACTTGAATAGAAACTTTCTTAATGAGTACTCGACAAACGCATTTCGAGGACATACACAAAGTCCCAGCTATGGACCTAGTGCATCATCATAACTGAGGTCTCTTGCATTTCCCTACAAGTAATTGGATCTCATATGGTGATGTTTAGTGAAGTAGAATGGAAAAATTCGAATGCAACTACACAAGAACTAGTTTGTAACTGTCTCTTCGGAATCAGTTTTGCGCAGTGTTAACTGAAACATGGATATCTGACTCAAACGGAGTCCGTTGTGGCTCCACAAGTAGTCAAAACGTTTGTGACAACCTGATGCTCCAAAGGATTCTTTCATAGGGAACTTTTGGGGAACTTTTCTTAAGGAGTTCGTTCAGAAAATTGTATAGAAACTTTCTTAATGAGCACTCGACAAACGCATTTCGAGAACATACACAAAGTCCCAGCTATGGACCTAGTGCATCATCATAACTGAGGTCTCTTGCATTTCCCTACAAGTAATTAGATCTCATATAGAGATGTTTTGTGAAGTAGAATGGAAAAAATCGAATGCAACTTCACAAGAACTAGTCTGTAACTGTCGTTAGGAATCAGTTTTGCGCAGTGTTAACTGAAACACGGATATCTGACTCATACGGAGTCCGTTTTGGATACACAAGTAGTCAAAACCTTTGTGACGACCAGATGCTTTGAAGGATTCCTTCATAGGGAACTTTTGGAGAACTTTTCTTAAGGAGTTCGTTCAGAAAATTGAATAGAAACTTTCTTAATGAGTACTCGACAAATGCATTTCGAGGACATACACAAAGTCCCAGCTATGGACCTAGTGCATCATCATAACTGAGGTCTCTTGCATTTCCCTACAAGTAATTGGATCTCATATGGAGATTTTTAGTGAAGTAGAATGGAAAAAATCGAATGCAACTACACAAGAACTAGTCTGTAACTGTCGTTCGGAATCAGTTTTGTGCAGTGATAACTGAAACATGGATATCTGACTCATACGGAGTCCGTTTTGGCTCCACAAGTAGTCAAAACGTTTGTGACGACCATATGCTTCAAACGATTCTTTCATAGGGAAATTTTGAAGAACTTTTCTTAAGGAGTGCGTTCAGAAACATGTATAGCAACTTTCTTAATGA
>NC_057799.1:506464311-506472581 GCF_018294505.1 Triticum aestivum
ATTGTATAGAAACTTTCTTAATGAGCACTCGACAAATGCATTTCGAGAACATACACAAAGTCCCAGCTATGGACCTAGTGCATCATCATAACTGAGGTCTCTTGCATTTCCCTACAAGTAATTGGATCTCATATGGAGATGTTTTGTGAAGTAGAATGGAAGAAATCGAATGCAACTACACAAGAACTAGTCTGTAACTGTCGTTCGGAATCAGTTTTGCGCAGTGTTAACAGAAACATGGATATCTGACTCATACGGAGTCCGTTTTGGATCCACAAGTAGTCAAAACCTTTGTGACGACCAGATGCTTTGAAGGATTCTTTCATAGGGAACTTTTGGAGAGCTTTTCTTAAGGAGTTCGTTCAGAAAGTTGAATAGAAACTTTCTTAATGAGTACTCGACAAACGCATTTTGAGGACATACACAAAGTCCCAGCTATGGACCTAGTGCATCATCATAACTGAGGTCTCTTGCATTTCCCTACAAGTAATTGGATCTCATATGGAGATGTTTAGTGAAGTAGAATGGTAAAATTCGAATGCAACTACACAAGAACTAGTTTGTAACTGTCTCTTCGGAATCAGTTTTGCGCAGTGTTAACTGAAACATGGATATCTGACTCAAACGGAGTCCGTTTTGGCTCCACAAGTAGTCAAAACGTTTGTGACAACCTGATGCTCCAAAGGATTCTTTCATAGGGAACATTTGGGGAACTTTTCTTAAGGAGTTCATTCAGAAAATTGTATAGAAACTTTCTTAATGAGCACTCGACAAACGCATTTCGAGAACATACACAAAGTCCCAGCTATGGACCTAGTGCATCATCATAACTGAGGTCTCTTGCATTTCCCTACAAGTAATTGGATCTCATATAGAGATGTTTTGTGAAGTAGAATGGAAAAAATCGAATGCAACTTCACAAGAACTAGTCTGTAACTGTCGTTAGGAATCAGTTTTGCGCAGTGTTAACTGAAACACGGATATCTGACTCATACGGAGTCTGTTTTGGATCCACAAGTAGTCAAAACCTTTGTGATGACCAGATGCTTTGAAGGATTCTTTCATAGGGAACTTTTGGAGAACTTTTCTTATGGAGTTTGTTTAGAAACTTGTATAGAAATTTTCTTAATGAGCACTTGACAAACGCATTTCGAGGACATACACAAAGTCCCTGCTATGGACCTAGTGCATCATCATAACTGAGGTCTCTTGCATTTCCCTACAAGTAATTGGATCTCATATGGAGATGTTTAGTGAAGTAGAATGGAAAAAATCGAATGCAACTACACAAGAACTAGTTTGTAACTGTCGTTCGGAATCAGTTTTGCGCAGTGTTAACTGAAACATGGATATCTGACTCATACGGAGTCCGTTTTGGCTCCACAAGTAGTCAAAACGTTTGTGACGACCATATGCTTCAAACGATTCTTTCATAGGGAAATTTTGAAGAACTTTTCTTAAGGAGTTCGTTCAGAAACATGTATAGAAACTTTCTTAATGAGCACTCGACAAACGCATTTGGAGAAGATACACAAAGTCCCAGCTATGGACCTAGTGCATCATCATAACCAAGGTCTCTTGCATTTCCCTACAAGTAATTGGATCTCATATGGAGATGTTTAGTGAAGTAGAATGGAAAAAATCGAATGCAACTACACAAGAACTAGTCTGTAACTGTCGTTCCGAATCAGTTTTGCGTAGTGTTAACTTAAACATGGATATCTGACTCATACGGAGTCTGTTTTGGCTCCACAAGTAGTCAACACATTTGTGACGACCAAATGCTTCAAAGGATTCTTTCAGAGAGAACTTTTGGATAACTTTTCTTAAGGAGTTCGTTCAGAAAATTGTATAGAAACTTTCTTAATGAGCACTCGACAAATGCATTTCGAAAACATACACAAAGTCCCAGCTATGGACCTAGTGCATCATCATAACTGAGGTCTCTTGCATTTCCCTACAAGTAATTGGATCTCATATGGAGATGTTTTGTGAAGTAGAATGGAAGAAATCGAATGCAACTACACAAGAACTAGTCTGTAACTGTCGTTCGGAATCAGTTTTGCGCAGTGTTAACTGAAACATGGATATCTGACTCATACGGAGTCCGTTTTGGATCCACAAGTAGTCAAACCTTTGTGACGACCAGATGCTTTGAAGGATTCTTTCATAGGGAACTTTTGGAGAGCTTTTCTTAAGGAGTTCGTTCAGAAAGTTGAATAGAAACTTTCTTAATGAGTACTCGACAAACGCATTTCGAGGACATACACAAAGTCCCAGCTATGGACCTAGTGCATCATCATAACTGAGGTCTCTTGCATTTCCCTACAAGTAATTGGATCTCATATGGAGATGTTTAGTGAAGTAGAATGGAAAAATTCAAATGCAACTACACAAGAACTAGTTTGTAACTGTCTCTTCGGAATCAGTTTTGCGCAGTGTTAACTGAAACATGGATATCTGACTCAAACGGAGTCCGTTTTGGCTCCACAAGTAGTCAAAACGTTTGTGACAACCTGATGCTCCAAAGGATTCTTTCATAGGGAACTTTTGGGGAACTTTTCTTAAGGAGTTCGTTCAGAAAATTGTATAGAAACTTTCTTAATGAGCACTCGACAAACGCATTTCGAGAACATACACAAAGTCCAGCTATGGACCTAGTGCATGATCATAACTGAGGTCTCTTGCATTTCCCTATAAGTAATTGGATCTCATATAGAGATGTTTTGTGAAGTAGAATGGAAAAAATCGAATGCAACTTCACAAGAACTAGTCTGTAACTGTCGTTAGGAATCAGTTTTGCGCAGTTTTAACTGAAACATGGATATCTGACTCATACGGAGTCCGTTTTGTTTCCACAAGTAGTCAAAACCTTTGTGATGACCAGATGCTTTGAACGATTCTTTCATAGGGAACTTTTGGTGAAATTTTCTTAAGGAGTTCGTTCAGAAAGTTGAATAGAAACTTTCTTAATGAGTACTCGACAAACGCATTTCGAGGACATACACAAAGTCCCAGCTATGGACCTAGTGCATCATCATAACTGAGGTCTCTTGTATATCCCTACAAGTTATTGGATCACATATGGAGATGTTTAGTGAAGTAGAATGGAAAAAATCGAATGCAACTACACAAGAACTAGTTTGTAACTGTCTCTTCGGAATCAGTTTTGCGCAGTGTTAACTGAAACATGGATATCTGACTCAAACGGAGTCCGTTTTGGCTCCACAAGTAGTCAAAACGTTTGTGACGACCTGATGCTCCAAAGGATTCTTTCATAGGGAACTTTTGGGGAACTTTTCTTAAGGAGTTCGTTCAGAAAATTGTATAGAAACTTTCTTAATGAGCACTCGACAAACGCATTTCGAGAACATACACAAAGTCCCAGCTATGGACCTAGTGCATCATCATAACTGAGGTTTCTTGCATTTCCCTACATGTAATTGGATCTCATATGGAGATGTTTTGTGAAGTAGAATGGAAAAAATCGAATGCAACTTCACAAGAACTAGTCTGTAACTATCGTCCGGAATAACTTTTGCGCAGTGTTAACTGAAACATGGATATCTGACTCATACGGAGTCTGTTTTGGATCCACCAGTAGTCAAAACATTTGTGACGACAAGATGCTTTGAAGGATTCTTTCATAGGGAACTTTTCTTAAGGAGTTCGTTCAGAAACTTGTATAGAAATTTTCTTAATGAGCACTCGACAAACGCATTTCGAGGACATACACAAAGTCCTAGCTATGGACCTAGTGCATCATCATAACTGAGGTCTCTTGCATTTCCCTACATGTAATTGGATCTCATATCGAGATGTTTAGTGAAGTAGAATGGAAAAAATCGAATGCAACTACACAAGAACTAGTCTGTAACTGTCGTTCGGAATCAAAGTTGTGAAGTGTTAAATGAAACATGGATATCTGACTCATATGGAGTCTGTTTTGGCTCCACGAGTAGTCAAAACGTTTGTGACGACCTGCTTCAAAGGATTCTTTCATACAGAACTTTTGGATAACTTTTGTTAAGCAGTTCGTTCAGAAACTTGTATAGAAACTTTCTTATGAGCACTCGACAAACGCATTTCGAGAACATACACAAAGTCCCAGCTTTGGACCTATTGCATCATCATAACCGAGGTCTCTTGCATTTCCCTACAATTAATTGGATCTCATATGGAGATTTTTAGTGAAGTAGAATGGAAAAAACAAATGCAACTACAGAAGAACTACTCTGTAATTGTCGTTCGGAATCAGTTTTGCTTAGTCTTAACTGAAACATGGATATCTGACTCATAAGGAGTCCGTTTTGGCTCCACAAGTAGTCAAAATGTTTGTGACGACCAGATGCTTCAAAGGTTTCTTTAATAGGGAACTTTTGGAGAACTTTTCTTAAGGAGTTCGTTCAGAAACTTGTATAGAAACTTTCTTAATGAGCACTCGACAAATGCATTTCGAGAACATACACAAAGTCCCAGCTATGGACCTAGTGCATCATCATAACCGAGGTCTCTTGTAGTTCCCTACAAATAATTGGATCTCATATGGAGAAGTTTAGTGAAGTATAATGGAAAAAATCGAATGCAACTACACAAGAAGAAGTTTGTAACTGTCGTTCGGAATCAGTTTTGCTTAGTGTTAACTGAAACATGGATATCTGACCCATACGGAGTCCGTTTTGGCTCCACAAGTAGTAAACACATTTGTGATGACCAGATGCTTCGAAGGATTCTTTCATAGGGAATTCTGGAGAACTTTTCTTAAGGACATCGTTCAGAAACTTGTATAGAAACTTTCTTAATGCGCACTCTACAAACGCATTTCGAGAACATGCACAAAGTCCCACCTATGGACCTAGTGCATCATCATTACTGAGGTCTCTTGCATTTTCCTACAAGTAATTTCATCTCATATAGAGATGTTTAGTGAAGTAGAATGGAAAAAATCGAATGCAACTACATAAGAACTAGTCTGTAACTGTCGTTCGAAATCAGTTTTTTCTTAGTATTAACTGAAACAGGGATATCTGACTCATACGGAGTCCGTTTTGGCTCCACAAGTAGGCAAAACGTTTGTGATGACCAAATGCTCCGAAGTATTCTTTCATAGGGAACTTTTGGAGAACTTTTTTAAGGAGTTCGTTTAGAAACTTGTATGGAAACTTTCTTAATGAGGACTCGACAAACGCATTTCGAGAACATACACAAATCCCAGCTATGGACCTAGTGCATCATCATAACCGAGGTCTCTTGCATTTCCCTACAAGTAATTGGATCTCATATGGAGATGTTTAGTGAAGTAGAATGGAAAAAATCGAATGCAACTACACAAGAACTAGTCTGTAACTGTCGTTCGGAATCAAATTTGCGTAGTGTTAACTGAAACATGGATATCTGACTCATACGGAGTCCGTTTTGGCTCCACAAGTAGTCAAAACATTTGTGACGACCAGATTCTTCAAAGGATTCTTTCATAGGGAACTTCTGGAGAACTTTTCTTAAGGAGTTCGTTTAGAAACTTGTATAGAAACTTTCTTAATAAGCACTCGACAAACGCATTTCGAGAACATACACAAAGTCCCAGCTATGGACCTAGTGCATCATCATAACCGAGGTCTCTTGCAGTTCCCTACAATTAATTGGATCTCATATTGAGATGTTTAGCGAAGTAGAATGGAAAAAATCAAATGCAACTACACAATAACTAGTCTGTAACTGTCGTTCGGAATCAGTTTTGCGCAGTGTTAACTGAAACATGGATATCTGACTCATACGGAGTCCGTTTTGGCTCCACAAGTAGTCAAAACATTTGTGACGACCATATGCTTCAAACTATTCTTTCATAGGGAACTTTTGAAGAACTTTTCTTAAGGAGTTCGTTCAGAAACATGTATAGAAGCTTTCTTAATGAGCACTCGACAAACGCATTTGGAGAAGATACACAAAGTCCCAGCTATGGACCTAGTGCATCATCATAACCGAGGTCTCTTGCATTTTCCTACAAGTAATTGGATGTCATATGGAGATGTTTAGTGAAGTAGAATGGAAAAAACCAAATGCAATTACACAAGAACTAGTCTGTAACTGTCGTTCAGAATCAATTTTGCGCAGTGTTAACTAAAACATGGATATCTGACTCATACGGAGTCCGTTTTGGCTCCAAAAGTAGTCAAAAGTTTGTGACGACCAGATACTTCAAAGGATTCTTTCAGAGGGAACTTTTGGAGAACTTTTCTTAAGGAGTTCGTTCAGAAACTTGTATCGAAACTTTCTTAATGAGCACTCGACAAACGCATTTCGAGAACATACACAAAGTCCCAGCTATGGACCTAGTGCGTCATCATAACCGAGGTCTCTTGCATTTCCCTCCAAGTAATTGGGTCTCGTATGGAGATGTTTAGTGAAGTAGAATGGAAAAAATCGAATGCAACTACACAAGAACTAGTCTGTAACTGTCGTTCGGAATCAGTTTTGCTTAGTGTTAACTAATACATGGATATCTCACTCATACGTAGTCCGTGTTGGCTCCACAAGTAGTCAAAACATTTGTGACGACCAGATGCTTCAAAGGATTCTTTCATAGGGGACTTTCGGAGAACTTTTCATAAGGAGTTCGTTCAGAAACTTGTATAGAAACTTTCTTAATGAGCACTCGACAAATGCATTTCGAGAACATACACAAAGTCCGAGCTATGGACCTATTGCATCATCATAACCGAGGTCTCTTGCATTTCCCTACATGTAATTGGATCTCATATGGAGATGTTTAGTGAAGTATAATGGAAAAAATCAAATGCAACTACACAAGAACTAGTCTGTAACTGTCGTTCGGGATAAGTTTTGCGTAGTGTTAATTGAAACATGGATATCTGACTCATACGGAGTCCGTTTTGGCTCCACAAGTAGTCAAAACGTTTGTGATGACCAGATGCAGCAAAGGATTCTTTCATAGGGAACTTAAGGAGTTCGTTCAGAAACTTGTATAGAAACTTTCTTAATGAGCACTCGACAAACGCATTTCAAGCACATACACAAAGTCGCAGCTATGGACCTAGTGCATCATTATAACCGAGGTCTCTTGCATTTCCCTACAACTAATTGGCTCTCCGATGGAGAAAATCGAATGCAACTACACAAGAACTAGTCTGTAACTGTCGTTCAGAATCAGTTTTGCGCGTGTTAAGTGAAACATGGATATCAGACTCATACGGAGTTTGTTTTGGCTCCACAAGTAGTCAAAACGTTTGTGACGACCAGATGCATCAAAGGATTCTTTCATAGGGCTTAAGGAGTTTGTTCAGAAACTTGTATAGAAACTTTCTTAATGAGCACTCGACAAACGCATTTCGAGAACATACACAAAGTCCCACCTATGGACCTAGTGCATCGTCATTACTGACGTCTCTTGCATTTTCCTACAAGTAATTGGATCACATATGGAGATGTTTAGTGAAGTAGAATGGAAAAAATCGAATGCAGCTACATAAGAACTAGTCTGTAACTGTCGTTCGGAATCAGTTTTTCTTAGTGTTAGCTGAAACAGGGATATCTGACTCATACGGAGTCCGTTTTGGCTCCACAAGTAGTCAAAACATTTGTGACAACCAGATGCTCCAAAGTATTCTTTCATAGGGAACTTTTGGAGAACTTTTCTTAAGGAGTTCATTCAGAAACTTGTATAGAAACATTCTTAATGAGCACTCGAAAAACGCATTTCAAGAACATACACAAAGTCTCAGCTATGGACCTAGTGCATCATCATAACCAAGGTCTCTTGCATTTCCCTAAAAGTAATTGGATCTCATTGGAGATGTTTAGTGAAGTAGAATGGAAATAATCGAATGCAACTACAAAAGAACTAGTGTGTAACTGTCGTTCGGAATCAGTTTTGCGCAGTGTTAACTGAAACTTGGATATCTGACTCATACGGAGTCCGTTTTGGCTCCACAAGTAGGCAAAACGTTTGTGACGACCACATTCTTCAAACGATTCTTTCATAGGGAACTTTTGGAGAACTTTTCTTAAGGAGTTCGTTTAGAAACTTGTATAGAAACTTTCTTAATGAGCACTCGACAAACGCATTTCGAGAACATACACAAAGTCCTAGCTATGGACCTAGTGCATCATCATAACCGAGGTCTCTTGCAGTTCCCTACAAGTAATTGGATCTCATATGGAGATGTTTAGTGAAGTAGAATGGAAAAAATCGAATGCAACTACACAATAACTAGTCTGTAACTGTCGTTCGGAATCAGTTTTGCGCAGTGTTA
>NC_057799.1:506472591-506474637 GCF_018294505.1 Triticum aestivum
TCGACAAACACATTTTGAGAACATACACAAAGTCCCATTTACGGACCTAGTGCATCATCATAAACGAGGTCTCTTGCATTTCCCTACAAGTAATTGGATCTCATATGGAGATGTTTAGTGAAGTATAATGGAAAAAATCGAATGCAACTACACAAGAACTAGTCTGTAACTGTCGCTCGGGATAAGTTTTGCGCAGTGTTAACTGAAACATGGATATCTGACTCATACGGAGTCCTTTTTGGCTCCACAAGTAGTCAAAATGTTTGTGACGACCAGATGCTTCAAAGGATTCTTTCATAGGGAACTTTTGGAGAACTTTTCTTAAGGAGTTCGTTTAGAAACTTGTATAGAAACTTTCTTAATGAGCACTCGACAAACGCATTTCGAGAACATACACAAAGTCCTAGCTATGGACCTAGTGCATCATCATAACCGAGGTCTCTTGCAGTTCCCTACAAGTAATTGGATCTCATATGGAGATGTTTAGTGAAGTAGAATGGAAAAAATCGAATGCAACTACACAATAACTAGTCTGTAACTGTCGTTCGGAATCAGTTTTGCGCAGTGTTAACTGAAACATGGATATCTGACTCATACGGAGTCCGTTTTGGCTCCACAAGTAGTCAAAACGTTTGTGACGTCCAGATGCTTCAAAGGATTCTTTCATAGGGAACTTTTCAAGAACTTTTCTTAAGGACTTCGTTCAGAAACTTGTATAGAAACTTTCTTAACGAGCACTCGACAAACGCATTTCCAGAACATACACAAAGTCCCAGCTATGGACCTAGTGCATCATCATAACTAAGGACTCTTGCATTTCCCTACAAGTAATTGGATCTCAGATGGAGATGTTTAGTGAAGTAGAATGGAAAAAACCGAATGCAATTACACAAGAACTAGTCTGTAACTGTCGTTCGGAATCAGTTTTGCTTAGTGTTAACTAAAACATGGATATCTGACTCATACGGAGTCTGTTTTGGCTCCACAAGTAGTCAAAATGTTTGTGACGACCAGATGCTTCAAAGGGTTTTTTCAGAGGGAACTTTTGGAGAACTTTTCTTAAGGAGTTCGTTCAGAAACTTGTATAGAAACTTTCTTAATTAGCACTCGACAAACGCATTTTGAGAACATACACAAAGTCCCAGCTATGGACCTAGTGCATCATCACAACCGAGGTCTCTTGCATTTCCCTACAAGTAATTGGATCTCATCTTGAGATGTTTAGTGAAGTAGAATGGAAAAAATCGAATGCAACTACACAAGAAGCAGTCTGTAGCTATCGTTCGGAATCAGTTTTGCGTAGTGTTAACTGAAACATGGATATCTGAGTCATACGGAGTCCGTTTTGGCTCCACAAGTAGGCCAAACGTTTGTGACGACCAGATGCTGCAAAGGATTCTTTTATAGGGAGCTTTTGGAGAACTTTTCTTAAGGAATTCGTTCAGAAACTTGTATAGAAACTTTCTTAATGAGGACTCGACAAACACATTTTGAGAACATACACAAAGTCCCATTTACGGACCTAGTGCATCATCATAAACGAGGTCTCTTGCATTTCCCTACAAGTAATTGGATCTCATATGGAGATGTTTAGTGAAGTATAATGGAAAAAATCGAATGCAACTACACAAGAACTAGTCTGTAACTGTCGCTCGGGATAAGTTTTGCGCAGTGTTAACTGAAACATGGATATCTGACTCATACGGAGTCCTTTTTGGCTCCACAAGTAGTCAAAATGTTTGTGACGACCAGATGCTTCAAAGGATTCTTTCATAGGGAACTTTTGGAGAACTTTTCTTAAGGAGTTCGTTTAGAAACTTGTATAGAAACTTTCTTAATGAGCACTCGACAAACGCATTTCGAGAACATACACAAAGTCCTAGCTATGGACCTAGTGCATCATCATAACCGAGGTCTCTTGCAGTTCCCTACAAGTAATTGGATCTCATATGGAGATGTTTAGTGAAGTAGAATGGAAAAAATCGAATGCAACTACACAATAACTAGTCTGTAACTGTCGTTCGGAATCAGTTTTGCGCAGTGTTA
>NC_057799.1:506474647-506490313 GCF_018294505.1 Triticum aestivum
TCGACAAACACATTTTGAGAACATACACAAAGTCCCATTTACGGACCTAGTGCATCATCATAAACGAGGTCTCTTGCATTTCCCTACAAGTAATTGGATCTCATATGGAGATGTTTAGTGAAGTATAATGGAAAAAATCGAATGCAACTACACAAGAACTAGTCTGTAACTGTCGCTCGGGATAAGTTTTGTGCAGTGTTAACTGAAACATGGATATCTGACTCATACGGAGTCCTTTTTGGCTCCACAAGTAGTCAAAATGTTTGTGACGACCAGATGCTTCAAAGGATTCTTTCATAGGGAACTTTTGGAGAACTTTTCTTAAGGAGTTCGTTCAGAAACTTGTATAGAAACTTTCTTAATGAGCACTCGACAAACGCATTTCAAGAACATACACCAAGTCAAAGCTATGGACCTAGTGCATCATCATAACCGAGGTCTCTTGCATTTCCCTACAAGTAATTGGCTCTCCGATGGAGATGTTTAGTGAAGTAGAATGGAAAAATCGAATGCAACTACACAAGAACTAGTCTGTAACTGTCGTTCATAATCAATTTTGCGCAGTGTTAAGTGAAACATGGATATCTGACTCATACGGAGTTCGTTTTGGCTCCACAAGTAGTCAAAACGTTTCTCACGACCAGATGCAGCAAAGGATTCTTTCATAGGGAACTTAAGGAGTTCGTTCAGAAACTTGTATAGAAACATTCTTAATGAGCACTCGACAAACGCATTTCGAGAACATACACAAAGTCCCAGCTATGGACCTAGTGCATCATCATAACTGAGGTCTCTTGCATTTCCCTACAAGTAATTGGATCTCATATGGAGATATTTAGTGAAGTAGAATGGATAAAATCGAATGCAACTACACAAGTACTAGTCTGTAACTGTTGTTCGGAATCAGTTTTGCGCAGTGTTAACTGAAACATGGATATCTGACTCATACGGAGTCCATTTTGGCTCCACAAGTAGTCAAAACGTTTGTGACGACCAGATGCTTCAAAGGATTCTTTCAGAGGGAACTTTTGGAGAACTTTTTTTGAGGAGTTTGTTCAGAAACTTGTATAGAAACTTTCTTAATGAGCACTCGACAAACGCATTTCGAGAACATACACAAAGTCCCAACTATGGACCTAGTGCGTCATCATAACCGAGGTCTCTTGCATTTCCCTCCAAGTAATTGGATCTCATATGGAGATGTTTAGTGAAGTAGAATGGAAAAAATCGAATGCAACTACACAAGAACTAGTCTGTAACTGTCGTTCGGAATCAGTTTTGCGCAGTGTTAACTAATACATGGATATCTCACTCATACGTAGTCCTTTTTGGCTCCACAAGCACTCAAAACGTTTGTGACGACCAGATGCTTTAAAGGATTCTTTCATAGGGAACTTTTGGAGAACTTTTCTTAAGGACTTCGTTCAGAAACTTGTATAGAAACTTTCTTAATGAGGACTCGACAAACGCATTTCGAGAACATACACAAAGTCCCAGCTATGGACCTGGTGCATCATCATAACTAAGGTCTCTTGCATTTCCCTACAAATAATTGGATCTCATATGGACATGTTTAGTGAAGTAGAATGGAAAAACCGAATGCAATTACACAAGAACTAGTCTGTAACTGTCGTTCGGAATCAGTTTTGCTTAGTGTTAACTAAAACATGGATATCTGACTCATACGGAGTCTGTTTTGGCTCCACAAGTAGACAAAATGTTTGTGACGACCAGATTCTTCAAAGGGTTTTTTCAGAGGGAACTTTTGGAGAACTTTTCTTAAGGAGTTCGTTCAGAAACTTGTATAGAAACTTTCTTAATGAGCACTCGACAAACGCATTTCGAGAACATACACAAAGTCCCACCTATGGACCTAGTGCATCGTCATTACTGACGTCTCTTGCATTTTCCTACAAGTAATTGGATCTCATATGGAGATGTTTAGTGAAGTAGAATGGAAAAAATCGAATGCAGCTACATAAGAACTAGTCTGTAACTGTCGTTCGGAATCAGTTTTTCTTAGTGTTAACAAAAACAGGGATATCTGACTCATACGGAGTCCGTTTTGGCTCCACAAGTAGTCAAAACATTTGTGACAACCAGATGCTCCAAAGTATTCTTTCATAGGGAACTTTTGGAGAACTTTTCTTAAGGAGTTCATTCAGAAACTTGTATAGAAACATTCTTAGTGAGCACTCGAAAAATGCATTTCAAGAACATACACAAAGTCTCAGCTATGGACCTAGTGCATCATCATAACCAAGGTCTCTTGCATTTCCCTAAAAGTAATTGGATCTCATTGGAGATGTTTAGTGAAGTAGAATGGAAAAAATCGAATGCAACTACAAAAGAACTAGTCTGTAACTGTCGTTCGGAATCAGTTTTGCGCAGTGTTAACTGAAACTTGGATATCTGACTCATACGGAGTCCGTTTTGGCTCCACAAGTAGGCAAAACGTTTGTGACGACCAGATTCTTCAAAGGATTCTTTCATAGGGAACTTTTGGAGAACTTTTCTTAAGGAGTTCGTTTAGAAACTTGTATAGAAACTTTCTTAATGAGCACTCGACAAACGCATTTCGAGAACATACACAAAGTCCTAGCTATGGACCTAGTGCATCATCATAACTGAGGTCTCTTGCAGTTCCCTACAAGTAATTGGATCTCATATGGAGATGTTTAGTGAAGTAGAATGGAAAAAATCGAATGCAACTACACAATAACTAATCTGTAACTGTCGTTCGGAATCAGTTTTGCGCAGTGTTAACTAATACATGGATATCTCACTCATACGTAGTCCGTTTTGGCTCCACAAGTACTCAAAACGTTTGTGACGACCAGATGCTTCAAAGAATTCTTTCATAGGGAACTTTTGGAGAACTTTTCTTAAGGACTTCGTTCAGAAACTTGTATAGAAACTTTCTTAATGAGCACTCGACAAACGCATTTCGAGAACATACACAAAGTCCCAGGTATGGACCTAGTGCATCATCATAACTAAGGTCTCTTGCATTTCCCTACAAGTAATTGGATCTCATATGGAGATGTTTAGTGAAGTAGAATGGAAAAACCGAATGCAATTACACAAGAACTAGTCTGTAACTGTCGTTCGGAATCAGTTTTGCTTAGTGTTAACTAAAACATGGATATCTGACTCATACGGAGTCTGTTTTGGCTCCACAAGTAGACAAAATGTTTGTGACGACCAGATGCTTCAAAGGGTTTTTTCAGAGGGAACTTTTGGAGAACTTTTCTTAAGGAGTTCGTTCAGAAACTTGTATAGAAACTTTCTTAATGAGCACTCGACAAACGCATTTCGAGAACATACACAAAGTCCCAGCTATGGACCTAGTGCATCATCATAACCGAGGTCTCTTGCATTTCCCTACAAGTAATGCGATCTCATCTTGAGATGTTTAGTGAAGTAGAATGGAAAAAATCGAATGCAACTACACAAGAAGTAGTTTGTAGCTATCGTTCGGAATCAGTTTTGCGCAGTGTTAACTGAAACATGGATATCTGACTCATACGGAGTCCGTTTTGGCTCCACAAGTAGGCCAAACGTTTGTGACGACCAGATGCTACAAAGGATTCTTTCATAGGGAGCTTTTGGAGAACTTTTCTTAAGGAATTCGTTCAGAAACTTGTATAGAAACTTTCTTAATGAGGACTCGACAAACACATTTTGAGAACATACACAAAGTCCCATCTATGGACCTAGTGCATCATCATAACCGAGGTCTCTTGCATTTCCCTACAAGTAATTGGATCTCATATGGAGATATTTAGTGAAGTATAATGGAAAAAATCGCATGCAACTACACAAGAACTAGTCTGTAACTGTAGCTCGGGATAAGTTTTGCGCAGTGTTAACTGAAACATGGATATCAGACTCATACGGAATCCGTTTTGGCTCCACAAGTAGTCAAAACGTTTGTGACGACCCGATGCTTCAAAGGATTCTTTCATAGGGAACTTTTGGAGAACTTTTCTTAAGGAGTTCGTTCAGAAACTTGTATAGAAACTTTCTTAATGAGCACTCGACAAACGCATTTCAAGAACATACACCAAGTCGCAGCTATGGACCTAGTGCATCATCATAACCGAGGTCTCTTGCGTTTCCCTACAAGTAATTGGCTCTCCGATGGAGATGTTTAGTGAAGTAGAATGGAAAAAATCGAATGCAACTACACAAGAACTAGTCTGTAACTGTCGTTCAGAATCAATTTTGCGTAGTGTTAAGTGAAACATGGATATCTGACTCATACGGAGTTCGTTTTGGCTCCACAAGTAGTCAAAACGTTTCTGACGACCAGATGCAGCAAAGGATTCTTTCATAGGGAACTTAAGGAGTTCGTTCAGAAACTTGTATAGAAACTTTCTTAATGAACACTCGACAAACGCATTTCGAGAACATACACAAAGTCCCAGCTATGGACCTAGTGCATCATCATAACTGAGGTCTCTTGCATTTCCCTACAAGTAATTGGATCTCATGTGGAGATATTTAGTGAAGTAGAATGGATAAAATCGAATGCAACTACACAAGTACTAGTCTGTAACTGTTGTTCGGAATCAGTTTTGCGCAGTGTTAACTGAAACATGGATATCTGACTCATACGGAGTCCATTTTGGCTCCACAAGTAGTCAAACCGTTTGTGACGACCAGATGCTTCAAAGGATTCTTTCAGAGGGAACTTTTGGAGAACTTTTCTTGAGGAGTTCGTTCAGAAACTTGTATAGAAACTTTCTTAATGAGCACTCGACAAACGCATTTCGAGAACATACACAAAGTCGCAGCTATGGACCCAGTGAATCATCATAACCGAGGTCTCTTGCATTTCCCTACAAGTAATTGGATGTCCAATGGAAATGTTTAGTGAAGTAGAATGGAAAAAATCGAATGCAACTACACAATATTTAGTCTGTAACTGTCGTTCGGAATCAGTTTTGCGCAGTGTTAACTGAAACATGGATATCTGACTCATACGGAGTCCGTTTTGGCTCCACAAGTAGTCAAAACGTTTGTGACGTCCAGATGCTTCAAAGGATTCTTTCATAGGGAACTTTTGGAGAACTTTTCTTTAGGACATCGTTCTGAAACTTGTATAGAAACATTCTTAATGAGCACTCGACAAACGCATTTCGAGAACATACACAAAGTCCCAGCTATGGACCTAGTGCATCATCATAACTAAGGTCTCTTGCATTTCCCTACAAGTAATTGGATCTCATATGGAGATGTTTAGTGAAGTAGAATGGAAAAACCGAATGCAATTACACAAAAACTAGTCTCTAACTGTCGTTCGGAATCAGTTTTACTTAGTGTTAACTAAAACATGGATATCTGACTCATACGGAGTCTGTTTTGGCTCCACAAGTAGATAAAATGTTTGTGATGACCAGATGCTTCAAAGGGTTTTTTCAGAGGGAACTTTTGGAGAACTTTTCTTAAGGAGTTCGTTCAGAAACTTGTATAGAAACTTTCTTAATGAGCACTCGACAAACGCATTTCGAGAACATACACAAAGTCCCACCTATGGACCTAGTGCATCGTCATTACTGATGTCTCTTGCATTTTCCTACAAGTAATTGGATCTCATATGGAGATGTTTAGTGAAGTAGAATGGAAAAAATCGAATGCAGCTACATAAGAACTAGTCTGTAACTGTCGTTCGGAATCAGTTTTTCTTAGTGTTAACAAAAACAGGGATATCTGACTCATACGGAGTCCGTTTTGGCTCCACAAGTAGTCAAAACATTTGTGACAACCAGATGCTCCAAAGTATTCTTTCATAGGGAACTTTTAGAGAACTTTTCTTAAGGAGTTCATTCAGAAACTTGTATAGAAACATTCTTAGTGAGCACTCGAAAAACGCATTTCAAGAACATACACAAAGTCTCAGCTATGGACCTAGTGCATCATCATAACCAAGGTCTCTTGCATTTCCCTAAAAGTAATTGGATCTCATTGGAGATGTTTAGTGAAGTAGAATGGAAAAAATCGAATGCAACTACAAAAGAACTAGTCTGTAACTGTCGTTCGGAATCAGTTTTGCGCAGTGTTAACTGAAACTTGGATATCTGACTCATACGGAGTCCGTTTTGGCTCCACAAGTAGGCAAAACGTTTGTGACGACCAGATCCTTCAAAGGATTCTTTCATAGGGAACTTTTGGAGAACTTTTCTTAAGGAGTTCGTTTAGAAACTTGTATAGAAACTTTCTTAATGAGCACTCGACAAACGCATTTCGAGAACATACACAAAGTCCTAGCTATGGACCTAGTGCATCATCATAACCGAGGTCTCTTGCAGTTCCCTACAAGTAATTGGATCTCATATGGAGATGTTTAGTGAAGTAGAATGGAAAAAATCGAATGCAACTACACAATAACTAGTCTGTAACTGTCGTTCGGAATCAGTTTTGCGCAGTGTTATCTAATACATGGATATCTCACTCATACGTAGTCCGTTTTGGCTCCACAAGTACTCAAAACGTTTGTGACGACCAGATGCTTCAAAGGATTCTTTCATAGGGAACTTTCGGAGAACTTTTCTTAAGGACTTCGTTCAGAAACTTGTATAGAAACATTCTTAATGAGCACTCGACAAACGCATTTCAAGAACATACACAAAGTCCCAGCTATGGACCTAGTGCATCATCATAACTAAGGTCTCTTGCATTTCCCTACAAGTAATTGGATCTCATATGGAGATGTTTAGTGAAGTAGAATGGAAAAACCGAATGCAAT
Source organism: Triticum aestivum (assembly GCF_018294505.1). Lineage (NCBI taxonomy): Eukaryota > Viridiplantae > Streptophyta > Magnoliopsida > Poales > Poaceae > Triticum > Triticum aestivum. The sequence continues at coordinate 506,481,399 of NC_057799.1, forward strand.
TACACAAGAACTAGTCTGTAACTGTCGTTCGGAATCAGTTTTGCTTAGTGTTAACTAAAACATGGATATCTGACTCATACGGAGTCTGTTTTGGCTCCACAAGTAGACAAAATGTTTGTGACGACCAGATGCTTCAAAGGGTTTTTTCAGAGGGAACTTTTGGAGAACTTTTTTTAAGGAGTTCGTTCAGAAACTTGTATAGAAACTTTCTTAATGAGCACTCGACAAACGCATTTCGAGAACATACACAAAGTCCCAGCTATGGACCTAGTGCATCATCATAACCGAGGTCTCTTGCATTTCCCTACAAGTAATTAGATCTCATCTTGAGATGTTTAGTGAAGTAGAATGGAAAAAATCGAATGCAACTACAAAAGAAGTAGTCTGTAGCTATCGTTCGGAATCAGTTTTGCGCAGTGTTAACTGAAACATGGATATCTGACTCATACGGAGTCCGTTTTGGCTCCACAAGTAGGACAAACGTTTGTGACGACCAGATGCTACAAAGGATTCTTTCATAGGGAGCTTTTGGAGAACTTTTCTTAAGGAATTCGTTCAGAAACTTGTATAGAAACTTTCTTAATGAGGACTCGACAAACACATTTTGAGAACATACACAAAGTCCCATCTATGGACCTAGTGCATCATCATAACCGAGGTCTCTTGCATTTCCCTACAAGTAATTGGATCTCATATGGAGATGTTTAGTGAAGTATAATGGAAAAAATCGCGTGCAACTACACAAGAACTAGTCTGTAACTGTAGCTCGGGATAAGTTTTGCGCAGTGTTAACTAAACACATGGATATCTGACTCATACGGAGTCCATTTTGGCTCCACAAGTAGTCAAAACGTTTGTGACGACCCGATGCTTCAAAGGATTCTTTCATAGGGAACTTTTGGAGAACTTTTCTTAAGGAGTTCGTTCAGAAACTTGTATAGAAACTTTCTTAATGAGCACTCGACAAACGCATTTCAAGAACATACACCAAGTCGCAGCTATGGACCTAGAGCATCATCATAACCGAGGTCTCTTGCATTTCCCTACAAGTAATTGGCTCTCCGATGGAGATGTTTAGTGAAGTAGAATGGAAAAAATCGAATGCAACTACACAAGAACTAGTCTGTAACTGTCGTTCAGAATCAATTTTGCGCAGTGTTAAGTGAAACATGGATATCCGACTCATACGGAGTTCGTTTTGGCTCCACAAGTAGTCAAAACGTTTCTGACGACCAGATGCAGCAAAGGATTCTTTCATAGGGAACTTAAGGAGTTCGTTCAGAAACTTGTATAGAAACTTTCTTAATGAACACTCGACAAACGCATTTCGAGAACATACACAAAGTCCCAGCTATGGACCTAGTGCATCATCATAACTGAGGTCTCTTGCATTTCCCTACAAGTAATTGGATCTCATGTGGAGATATTTAGTGAAGTAGAATGGATAAAATCGAATGCAACTACACAAGTACTAGTCTGTAACTGTTGTTCGGAATCAGTTTTGCGCAGTGTTAACTGAAACATGGATATCTGACTCATACGGAGTCCATTTTGGCTCCACAAGTAGTCAAAACGTTTGTGACGACCAGATGCTTCAAAGGATTCTTTCAGAGGGAACTTTTGGAGAACTTTTTTTGAGGAGTTCGTTCAGAAACTTGTATAGAAACTTTCTTAATGAGCACTCGACAAACGCATTTCGAGAACATACACAAAGTCGCAGCTATGGACCCAGTGAATCATCATAACCGAGGTCTCTTGCATTTCCCTACAAGTAATTGGATGTCCGATGGAAATGTTTAGTGAAGTAGAATGGAAAAAATCGAATGCAACTACACAATATTTAGTCTGTAACTGTCGTTCGGAATCAGTTTTGCGCAGTGTTAACTGAAACATGGATATCTGACTCATACGGAGTCCGTTTTGGCTCCACAAGTAGTCAAAACGTTTGTGACGTCCAGATGCTTCAAAGGATTCTTTCATAGGGAACTTTTGGAGAACTTTTCTTTAGGACATCGTTCTGAAACTTGTATAGAAACATTCTTAATGAGCACTCGACAAACGCATTTCGAGAACATACACAAAGTCCCAGCTATGGACCTAGTGCATCATCATAACTAAGGTCTCTTGCATTTCCCTCCAAGTAATTGGATCTCATATGGAGATGTTTAGTGAAGTAGAATGGAAAAACCGAATGCAATTACACAAAAACTAGTCTCTAACTGTCGTTCGGAATCAGTTTTGCTTAGTGTTAACTAAAACATGGATATCTGACTCATACGGAGTCTGTTTTGGCTCCACAAGTAGTCAAAATGTTTGTGACGACCAGATGCTTCAAAGGGTTTTTCCAGAGGGAACTTTTGGAGAACTTTTCTTAAGGAGTTCGTTCAGAAACTTGTATAGAAACTTTCTTAATGAGCACTCGACAAACGCATTTCGAGAACATACACAAAGTCCCAGCTATGGACCTAGTGCATCATCATAATCGAGGTCTCTTGCATTTCCCTACTAGTAATTGGATCTCATCTTGAGATGTTTAGTGAAGTAGAATGGAAAAAATCGAATGCAACTACAGAAGAAGTAGTCTGTAGCTATCGTTCGGAATCAGTTTTGCGAAGTGTTAACTGAAACATGGATATCTGACTCATACGGAGTCCGTTTTGGCTCCACAAGTAGGTCAAACATTTGTGGCGACCAGATGCTGCAAAGGATTCTTTCATAGGGAGCTTTTGGAGAACTTTTCTTAAGGAATTCGTTCAGAAACTTGTATAGAAACTTTCTTAATGAGGACTCGACAAACACATTTTGAGAACATACACAAAGTCCCATCTATGGACCTAGTGCATCATCATAACCGAGGTCTCTTGCATTTCCCTACAAGTAATTGGATCTCATATGGAGATGTTTAGTGAAGTATAATGGAAAAAATCGAATGCAACTACACAAGAACTAGTCTGTAACTGTCGCTCGGGATAAGTTTTGCGCAGTGTTAACTGAAACATGGATATCTGACTCATACGGAGTCCGTTTTGGCTCCACAAGTAGTCAAAATGTTTGTGACGACCAGATGCTTCAAAGGATTCTTTCATAGGGAACTTTTGGAGAACTTTTCTTAAGGAGTTCATTCAGAAACTTGTATAGAAACTTTCTTAATGAGCACTCGACAAACGCATTTCGAGAACATACACAAAGTCCCAGCTATGGACCAAGTGCATCATCATAACCGAGGTCTCTTGCATTTGGCTACAAGTAATTGGATCTCATATGGAGATGTTTAGTGAAGTATAATGGAAAAAATCGAATGCAACTACACAAGAACTAGTCTGTAACTGTCGCTCGGGATAAGTTTTGCGCAGTGTTAACTGAAACATGGATATCTGACTCATACGGAGTCCGTTTTGGCTCCACAAGTAGTCAAAACGTTTGTGACGACCAGATGCTTCAAAGGATTCTTTCATAGGGAACTTTTTGAGAACTTTTCTTAAGGAGTTCGTTCAGAAACTTGTATAGAAACTTTCTTACTGAGCACTCGACAAACGCATTTCAAGAACATACACAAAGTCGCAGCTATGGACCTAGTGCATCATCATAACCGAGGTCTCTTGCATTTGGCTACAAGTAATTGGCTCTCTGATGGAGATGTTTAGTGAAGTAGAATGGAAAAAATCGACTGCAACTACACAAGAACTACTCTGTAACTGTCGTTCAGAATCAATTTTGCGCAGTGTTAAGTGAAACATGGATATCTGACTCATACGGAGTTCATTTTGGCTCCACAAGTAGTCAAAACGTTTCTGACGACCAGATGCAGCAAAGGATTCTTTCATAGGGAACTTAAGGAGTTCGTTCAGAAACTTGAATAGAAACTTTCTTAATGAGTACTCGACAAACGCATTTCGAGGACATACACAAAGTCCCAGCTATGGACCTAGTGCATCATCATAACTGAGGTCTCTTGCATTTCCCTACAAGTAATTGGATCTCATATGGAGATATTTAGTGAAGTAGAATGGATAAAATCGAATGCAACTACACAAGTACTAGTCTGTAACTGTTGTTCGGAATCAGTTTTGCGCAGTGTTAACTGAAACATGGATATCTGACTCATACGGAGTCCATTTTGGCTCCACAAGTAGTCAAAACGTTTGTGACGACCAGATGCTTCAAAGGATTCTTTCAGAGGGAACTTTTGGAGAACTTTTCTTCAGGAGTTCGTTCAGAAACTTGTATAGAAACTTTCTTAATGAGCACTCGACAAACGCCTTTCGAGAACATACACAAAGTCCCAGCTATGGACCTAGTGCGTCATCATAACCGAGGTCTCTTGCATTTCCCTCCAAGTAATTGGATCTCATATGGAGATGTTTCGTGAAGTAGAATGGAAAAAATCGAATGCAACTACACAAGAACTAGTCTGTAACTGTCGTTCGGAATCAGTTTTGGGCAGTGTTAACTAATACATGGATATCTCACTCATACGTAGTCCGTTTTGGCTCCACAAGTAGTCAAAACATTTGTGACGACCAGATGCTTCAAAGGATTCTTTCGTAGGGGACTTTTAGGGAACTTTTCTTAAGGAGTTCATTCAGAAACTTGTATAGAAACTTTCTTAATGAGCACTCGACAAATGCATTTCGAGAACATACACAAAGTCCAAGCTATGGACCTAGTGCATCATCATAACCGAGGTCTCTTGCAGTTCCCTACATGTAATTGGATCTCATATGGAGATGTTAAGTGAAGTAGAATGGAAAAATTCAAATGCAACTACACAAGTACTAGTCTGTAACTGTCGTTCGGGATAAGTTTTGCGTAGTGTTAACTGAAACATGGATATCTGACTCATAATGAGTCCGTTTTTGCTCCACAAGTAGTCAAAACGTTTGTGACGACCAGATGCTTCAAATAATTCTTTCATAGGGAACTTTTGGAGAACTTTTCTTAAGGAGTTCGTTCAGAAACTTGTATAGAAACTTTCTTAATGAGCACTCGACAAACGCATTTCAAGAACATACACAAAGTCGCAGCTATGGACCTAGTGCATCATCATAACCGAGGTCTCTTGCATTTGGCTACAAGTAATTGGCTCTCCGATGGAGATGTTTAGTGAAGTAGAATGGAAAAAATCGAATGCAACTACACAAGAACTAGTCTGTAACTGTCGTTCAGAATCAATTTTGCGCAGTGTTAAGTGAAACATGGATATCTGACTCATACGGAGTTCATTTTGGCTCCACATGTAGTCAAAACGTTTCTGACGACCAGATGCAGCAAAGGATTCTTTCATTGGGAACTTAAGGAGTTCGTTCTGAAACTTGTATAGAAACATTCTTAATGAGCACTCGACAAACGCATTTCGAGAACATACACAAAGTCCCAGCTATGGACCTAGTGCATCATCATAACTAAGGTCTCTTGCATTTCCCTACAAGTAATTGGATCTCATATGGAGATGTTTAGTGAAGTAGAATGGAAAAAACCGAATGCAATTACACAAGAACTAGTCTGTAACTGTCGTTCGGAATCAGTTTTGCTTAGTGTTAACTAAAACATGGATATCTGACTCATACGGAGTCTGTTTTGGCTCCACAAGTAGTAAAAATGTTTGTGACGACCAGATGCTTCAAAGGATTCTTTCAAAGGGAACTTTTGGAGAACTTTTCTTAAAGAGTTCGTTCAGAAACTTGTATAGAAACGTTCTTAACGAGCACTCGACAAACGCATTTCGAGAACATACACAAAGTCCCAGCTATGGACCTAGTGCGTCATCATAACCGAGGTCTCTTGCATTCCCCTCCAAGTAATTGGGTCTCATATGGAGATGTTTAGTGAAGTAGAATGGAAAAAATCGAATGCAACTACACAAGAACTAGTCTGTAACTGTCGTTCGGAATCAGTTTTGCGCAGTGTTAACTAATACATGGATATCTCACTCATACGTAGTCCGTTTTGGCTCCACAAGTAGTCAAAACGTTTGTGACGACCAGATGCTTCAAAGGATTCTTTCGTAGGGGACTTTTAGGGAACTTTTCTTAAGGAGTTCATTCAGAAACTTGTATAGAAACTTTCTTAATGAGCACTCGACAAATGCATTTCGAGAACATACACAAAGTCCAAGCTATGGACCTAGTGCATCATCATAACCGAGGTCTCTTGCATTTCCCTACATGTAATTGGATCTCATATGGAGATGTTAAGTGAAGTAGAATGGAAAAATTCAAATGCAACTACACAAGTACTAGTCTGTAACTGTCGTTCGGGATAAGTTTTGCGTAGTGTTAACTGAAACATGGATATCTGACTCATAATGAGTCCGTTTTTGCTCCACAAGTAGTCAAAACGTTTGTGACGACCAGATGCTTCAAATGATTCTTTCATAGAGAACTTTTGGAGAACTTTTCTTAAGGAGTTCGTTCAGAAACTTGTATAGAAACATTCTTAATGAGCACTCGACAAACGCATTTCAAGAACATACACAAAGTCGCAGCTATGGACCTAGTGCATCATCATAACCGAGGTCTCTTGCATTTCCCTACAAGTAATTGGATGTCCGATGGAGATGTTTAGTGAAGTAGAATGGAAAAAATCGAATGCAACTACACAATATTTAGTCTGTAACTGTAGTTCGGAATCAGTTTTGCGCAGTGTTAACTGAAACATGGATATCTGACTCATACGGAGTCCGTTTTGGCTCCACAAGTAGTCAAAACGTTTGTGACATCCAGATGCTTCAAAGGATTCTTTCATAGGGAACTTTTGGAGAATTTTCTTTAGGACATCGTTCTGAAACTTGTATAGAAACATTCTTAATGAGCACTCGACAAACGCATTTCGAGAACATACACAAAGTCCCAGCTATGGACCTAGTGCATCATCATAACTAAGGTCTCTTGCATTTCCCTACAAGTAATTGGATCTCATATGGAGATGTCTAGTGAAGTAGAATGGAAAAAACCGAATGCAATTACACAAGAACTAGTCTGTAACTGTCGTTCGGAATCAGTTTTGCTTAGTGTTAACTAAAACATGGATATCTGACTCATACGGAGTCTGTTTTGGTTCCACAAGTAGTAAAAATGTTTGTGACGACCAGATGCTTCAAAGGATTCTTTCAGAGGGAACTTTTGGAGAACTTTTCGTAAAGAGTTCGTTCAGAAACTTGTATAGAAACGTTCTTAACGAGCACTCGACAAACGCATTTCAAGAACATACACAAAGTCCCAGCTATGGACCTAGTGCGTCATCATAACCGAGGTCTCTTGCATTTCCCTCCAAGTAATTGGGTCTCATATGGAGATGTTTAGTGAAGTAGAATGGAAAAAATCGAATGCAACTACACAAGAAGTAGTCTGTAGCTATCGTTCAGAATCAGTTTTGCGCAGTGTTAACTGAAACATGGATATCTGACTCATACGGAGTCCGTTTTGGCTCCACAAGTAGGCCAAACGTTTGTGACGACCAGATGCTGCAAAGGATTCTTTCATAGGGAGCTTTTGGAGAACTTTTCTTAAGGAATTCGTTGAGAAACTTGTATAGAAACTTTCTTAATGAGGACTTGACAAACACATTTTGAGAACATACACAAAGTCCCATCTATGGACCTAGTGCATCATCATAACCGAGGTCTCTTGCATTTCCCTACAAATAATTGGATCTCATATGGAGATGTTTAGTGAAGTATAATGGAAAAAATCGAATGCAACTACACAAGAACTAGTCTGTAACTGTCGCTTGGGATAAGTTTTGCGCAGTGTTAACTGAAACATGGATATCTGACTCATACGGAGTCCGTTTTGGCTCCACAAGTAGTCAAAACGTTTGTGACGACCAGATGCTTCAAAGGATTCTTTCATAGGGAACTTTTGGAGAACTTTTCTTAAGGAGTTCGTTCAGAAACTTGTATAGAAACTTTCTTAATGAGCACTCGACAAACGCATTTCAAGAACATACACAAAGTCGCAGCTATGGACCTAGTGCATCATCATAACCGAGGTCTCTTGCATTTGGCTACAAGAAATTGGCTCTCCGATGGAGATGTTTAGTGAAGTAGAATGGAAAAAATCGAATGCAACTACACAAGAACTAGTCTGTAACTGTCGTTCAGAATTAATTTTGCGCAGTGTTAAGTGAAACATGGATATCTGACTCATACGGAGTTCATTTTTGCTCCACATGTAGTCAAAACGTTTCTGACGACCAGATGCAGCAAAGGATTATTTCATTGGGAACTTAAGGAGTTCGTTCTGAAACTTGTATAGAAACATTCTTAATGAGCACTCGACAAACGCATTTCGAGAACATACACAAAGTCCCAGCTATGGACCTAGTGCATCATCATAACTAAGGTCTCTTGCATTTCCCTACAAGTAATTGGATCTCATATGGAGATTTTTAGTGAAGTAGAATGGAAAAAACCGAATGCAATTACACAAGAACTAGTCTGTAACTGTCGTTCGGAATCAGTTTTGCTTAGTGTTAACTAAAACATGGATATCTGACTCATACGGAGTCTGTTTTGGCTCCACAAGTAGTAAAAATGTTTGTGACGACCAGATGCTTCAAAGGATTCTTTCAAAGGGAACTTTTGGAGAACTTCTCTTAAAGAGTTCGTTCAGAAACTTGTATAGAAACGTTCTTAACGAGCACTCGACAAACGCATTTCGAGAACATACACAAAGTCCCAGCTATGGACCTAGTGCGTCATCATAACCGAGGTCTCTTGCATTTCCCTCCAAGTAATTGGGTCTCATATGGAGATGTTTAGTGAAGTAGAATGGAAAAAATCGAATGCAACTACACAAGAACTAGTCTGTAACTGTCGTTCGGAATCAGTTTTGCGCAGTGTTAACTAATACATGGATATCTCACTCATACGTAGTCCGTTTTGGCTCCACAAGTAGTCAAAACGTTTGTGACGA